>NC_079421.1:17960747-17965747 GCF_026213295.1 Gadus chalcogrammus | reverse complement strand
CGGAAGAGGACGTTTTATATTTTCCCCTCTCCCCTCGGTGATCTGACAGCAAGCCAAATGGACCACATGTTGGGCTGATGCTGCTGCTGCTGCTGCTGCTGCTGTCCTGGCTACTCAGACATGCTGAAACCTCCATTACTCATTCCCCGGGTCAATCAGTGCGTTCTGCCACAGCATTTAACTGCTATAGTCAACTGACAGACAGCTGAAGCCCATGTCTTAAACCTCTAAGTCCCACCATGCCGATGGAGGAGCAAAAAGATGGCCTATGGTCTCATCCAATTAAGTGTGCACAGCTTTAGTCGAAAGGGTTTTAATGGTATGGATTCACGCTGAGGTTTGTATACTACTAGGCCTACTACTATTTTAAGATCATTGTCATGCCTTTAAAATAGAAATGTTGTCAGTCAATGATTGCTAGTATCCCTCCCTTAAAATACATGACTGCTATAGACATTATCTAAATTCATTCAGGTAGCCTAATCTATGACTAACTGCCGTTAACATACACAGTCATTCAGGAAGAGTCATGAGTCTCCCGGGTGCAATGTTATTGTCATGTGCCTGACATTGTCAACACTGCGTAAATATGGTAGTGCCCCGAAATCCACCCAGACTGCTGTCTACCAAATGTGTTAAAGCCTTTAAACCCCAAAACAAGAATGAACACAACCAGCCCCTGCATTGGGTGTTCAAATATAAATAAAATACAACACACTATTTCAGGCTACACACCTAACCCAAAAAATAAACGAGTTCTTACCTATGCAAAGCTCTAGCACAT
Organism: Gadus chalcogrammus; assembly: GCF_026213295.1. Taxonomy (NCBI): domain Eukaryota; kingdom Metazoa; phylum Chordata; class Actinopteri; order Gadiformes; family Gadidae; genus Gadus; species Gadus chalcogrammus. Next base: position 17,964,963 of record NC_079421.1, on the reverse strand, counting down.
AGGCGTAGTACGACCACGCCACTATAAGGACGATGAACACAACCGGGATCCAGTACAAAACTCTTTGGCAGCCCCGTTTGACACTACGCGAGCCAGACGGTGCCATGATCGAGCAGCATGCCACCAGTCACGGTACGATGAGGCGGTGTTACTGCAGAGTCGCTCCCGGTTGTTGCGTGCGATAGAACGGCCAGAGGATCAGAGTCATCGTGGTGCGCTGGTACCGCCTGCCACCGGCGCGGGGTTGGGGAGCTGGCCGTTGTGTTTCTCTCGACTCAATGAGAGGAAATCTTGGGCAGCGCCACCCCTTCTTCACAAGTTGCCATGACGTCCGTGGGATGCTGCAAAGCCTTTTCTCTCTCTTCTTTTTTGTCTTTTGACTCAATCCGGTGTCTGATCAATGGCAGGACTTCAGCAAATCTCTGACGTACATTGTATTTGGACTTTCAGTGATTGTTACTTCATAAATTATTTGGGAAAATAAACTAGGAAGAATTCCCCACCGTTTGCTGGGGAGACCACAATTGTCCTGCCAGACAGAGACTGCGGTGTAGTATTCGGCTACTTTAGGAATTTCTAATTAGGTCTATTCATTAGCACTCCGTTTATTTTCAAAAAATGTGTGTGCGTGTGTGTGTGTGCGTGTGCGTGTGTGTGTGTGCGCGCGCGTATGTGGCATACGAGTATGAGAATATAAATAAGAAATAGCGAGATACACAAATTTATATAAGCATCCAAATCGGTTTATTGTAGATCGTATTGTAAATATTCCTACTCATTTGACATTAATGTTACGAATGTAATGTAATGAAAATAAATGTAATAAATAAATAAATAGATAGATAAATAAATAAGACTAGTTTACACCATTTAAGACCTACCTGACCATATTATATGAATAACATACAAAATCAGAAACAATTTGATCTGTAACAGATCTCTAGTATTCAGCAGTGTTCTTTTAAAGGGACGATTCTTTCAACACTGAAAACAGGTTGACATATTCAATTGATCTTCTTTTAAAATTTAAACAGTTCAAGTTCAGTGCCCACATATTGGTCGACTATTCATTTATGGCTTTAGGGTTTTTGCATATCTTCTAGAGAACTCATGCATGCTAGCTTTATAAAAATAGCTCCCTGCTAAATTCAGTAACATCTCCTACATTCTAACACGTATTTACCGTTGCAAGCATTAAACGAGAAGAGCCACAGACCCGACCCTGTCACGAACCCCTGGAGGCCTCTTGTAAAAAGTGTGCTCAAAGTCTTTGGGAGCAGAAAGAGAGAGGGGGGAGTCGGGAAGGGGTAAGGGAGAGAGGGAGGGAAGGAAGGAAGGAAGGAAGGAAGGAAGGAAGGAAGGAAGGAAGGAAGGAAGGAAGGAAGGAAGGAAGGAAGGAAGGAAGGAGGGCTGGGGAAAGAAGGGAGGAAGGAAGGAAGGAGGGAGGGAAGAAGGGAAGGAAGGAAGGAAGGAAGGAAGGAAGGAAGGAAGGAAGGAAGGAAGGAAGGAAGGAAGGAAGGAAGGAAGGAAGGAAGGAAGGAAGGAAGGAAGGAAGGAAGGAAGGAAGGAAGGAAGGAAGGAGGGCTGGGGATAGAAGGGAGGAAGGAGGATGCACTGCCCCTGCTTAAACTGATCTTTGAATGGAGCCCCGCTCAGGAAAAAAAGTATGTTAGCAATGGGCTCCTTACTGCACAGAGAAAGCAAGAAGTTAGGCAGCCGAGAGCCACGGGAACTTCTTTGTGGCATTAGCAGTAAGCAGCTAACAAACATCAAGACCGCACTGTAGCAATAGCAGGAAGCAGCTAACAAACACAGAGCACTGCACTTTAGCATTAGGGGGAAGTAGCTAACAAACACAGAACACCGCAATGTAGCATTAGCAACAAGCAGCTAACAAATCAGTGTCACATGTTTGCAATGTGGGCACAATGCGCACACCGGCAGTACTACCTTTTAGAAAGTGTCTTCTGGCACACATATATGTTTTATATTTAAAGTGTAGGCTTTATCATTAAAGCTGAAGCAATAATCTCTATAAAATATTCTCTTTTTTTTTTAAAGACACTTGATGAAGACACTGCACAGAGACACAGAGACGCTGTGTTTCCACATCCAATTGGAGAGAATGGCTTCCCGCTTCCCACTCCTCTTCAGGGGCACCCCACATGTCCCGTTTGTAGAGCTACTGTAACATTGTGCTGAAATGTGATCCTGCAAACAAAACGGAGACAAAAATATTGTTGTGGATATGGATAGTGTCTGATGTGGAACAGTCACGGTACCCATTTCAGACACACCCCTGCAAACTATTGCTTTTGAGGTTAAATAAAAAGAAGTATTAAAACGAGAAAAAAATATTAGAATTTAATATAATAAGTAATACAACAAATGTATATTACCACTAAATATAATTTCTTTAGTCTGCTATACTTTACTACTCCAACAGAATAACAAAACTAAATGCCTCATGTGGGAATATATTTTCCAAATAATTCAGAATCCCCTCAACTACTGATATCTGTGCTCCCCTTTCAAATCATCCAAAATAATACAAACATTTCTTCATATTCATATGCATGGTTTGAAGGACCGATCTAAACATCCACTTGTGATCCGGAGGTTGTTTCAGTTTGAACCGAGGGGACAATGGGGCCCCTGTGTGGACGGCCTGCAGGGCCTTTGAAACGTTGATCCGCCTTTAAAAACGGAACTGCTTCTGCTCAAGGAAGCAGGCTTAAGCCGGTGTCTGGTGGCTGTTGATCAGTGTTAATATTACAGTGTAACCCAACGCCTGGGGGCCACCCGTCCGGCCGCAGGGAGCCTCTGAGAACCAGGAGCCCAGTGTCGGGGGCCCGGTGTGGGGGCCCTTCCTGCTCAGCTCCCCATGCATCCGGGGACATTGTTTTAACTCCTGGTTAAAAAACGTCAACGCAAATCAATCGCCGTAATCCGGCCGAGTGGAGGTATATGAACAGAGTTACCTATTTTCCAGAAAGTTCCTTCTTCATGCAGGACTTGAAGTTGGTGAACTTTTCCTCGACTCGGATGCCCTGTTTGGTATGGGTGTGTGCAGGTGTGTGTGGGTGTTTGGTAAGGGAGAAAGAGAGAATGGAGAGAAAGGCCGAGAGGGTGAGTCACCTGAGGGAGTCCCGGTCCACTAGATGGCAGCATTATTTAACATAACCATGCAACAAGAGGTGACAGACTGTGGTTCCATTAGCAGACGTGACAGAGGCAACCAGCCATCTTAATAAAGAGCGATGCACTAGGATATTAACAAAACCAGCATATTGTTGGCTCTTACAAAAAAATGGCAAACTGACATGTTTATCACCACTGTCGTACTCTTGGACAAAACTTGCTTTTCAAAAATGATAATGCTTCATCCCCCCCTCCACCATCCAACGAGCTTATCTTGACTCAGCGTTCATCGACTTTGCTTGTTTGTCCCCGCAGGGACACCGTAGATGCAGTCCCTCCTGACACATCATGAGTTAGCAGTCAGAGTTGAGCTGACTTCCTCTCCTCCTAATCTCTGCTCTGCCAGCCCGGCTCCCTCTAAAAGATTACACATTACAAGTATGGAGCTCCGCGATTTCTCTGGTGTCCCCTGCGCTCCTGAAGCAGTTCCACTGGTGTAGCATAGCATTCACCCTGCCTGGGCTACTGCACTCACGCTAGCCTAAGACACTTGGTGATAAAAAAATTGCCACCAAATATCAAGATAATATCAGACAAAAGATTTATTCTTTACTTAGTTTTCTTTGTTTATACATAATGTGTGGGCTTTTTTAGTGCTGCAGTGAGTAAGATATTCACGGTGGCAGACTAGCATAGCAGCTAGCTCAGACACCTTGATCCTACTACAAGCAGTGCTCTTTCTTTGGACTGACTGGACTCTCTGGACCCGTCAGCGGGGTTCCTCTTCCCTGTGGTAAGAGAACAATAAGAGGCGGGAGGTGAGGAACAGGCTGACCTTCTCGCTGCGCTGGAGCCTCTCCTTCATGACGCCCAGGAACTCCTTGTAGCTCAGCTTGTCGTCGTTGTCCTCGTCGAAGATGCGGAACACGGTGTTGACCACGTGGCGCGTCAGGTGCAGCCCGGTGGCCACGTACACGGCCCGGGTGAACTCATCTGGGAACGCAGAGGGAGAGGAGGGGAACCCTTCGTTGGTCAGGTTATTGATATAACAGAGGGGCATGATAGTCAGGGTGCC
>NC_079421.1:17920747-17955747 GCF_026213295.1 Gadus chalcogrammus | reverse complement strand
GCACCGATGCGTGCAACCCTTTCTGGCAACACGTTTAGCCAAGACATCTGCACAAGGTACACAAGGGTGTGAAGGCTGAATGATGATTCATGCCAGGCTAACTATGTAACTGGAGCTGCCCCAATACATCACCATCACCGTCCCCTGAACTTGACGTGGGCTGCACAGCACACCCTTCGTCCCGTTCGCACACACTTTGGGATTTGGATTAAAAGAAAAAAACAACCCGGGATGATGCCTCTCTTTGTTCGTTGTTTTGGAAACTCGAGATTCGAGGTTGCAGCGTTGCACTTCTCGGGACTCGTTGTGCTAACTACGGCTTCCTGGTGCCTAAAGCTTCTCTGCACGCTGGCCAGGTCTTTTTTTAGAAAATTGCTCGTGCAGCAATTTTTTGGAGTTACTCCAATCTCTCTTAGGGCGTTAATGTTGTTTTCGGCCTCCCTCGCCTCGGATGAAAGCATCTGCTCGGTCAATCAAATGACCGATGTCAATTAAAAAAACAGCAGGAGTCACATTATAAAGATTGACTGAGCAACTTGAATGGTCTCGAACTGTGTGGCTTATAAAAAATGATAAACAACGCTGGAAGTCCATGCCTTATTGATCCATGGGTTCAACCCTGTCATTCTTCATCAATGATTATCATTATGATTTTTATAATGTATGTGAGTGCGGCTAACGATGTAAATACTTCTGTTGACAAAGATAAAGCGTCAGCAGTCATTTACTCGTAATTGGGGTCATGTGCAATAAGAAGGATCACACAGAGTTAGCGCTCCGAGTGCTATAGCAAAGCTAAATGATTTTCCTCTTTCCCGATTACAAACTCCCAACTTTGTTTTCCTATGCCCGCTCTTTGCCTCTCCTTCTGCTCCGTGCTGTGTTGTGTTCTGGCCTATCATTTCAGTCGCTACACCTCAACACCTTCCCGGTGTTAACATTCAAAAAGCCAGGCACGCGACTGTCGACCAATCACAAAGCAGTTGTACAGCCTCGACACGCACACACACACACACACACTCGCTCTCCGGCGGAGCCTGCATTATTTCATAACACTTATTTGTCTTTTTCTTTTTTCAAGGTTCACGCCTGGGGGGTGGCTGGCGGCGAGGCGGGGGTGTGGGTGGGCCGTGGGACAGCTGATAAAACAGCTCTTCCAAAGCTCTTTCATGGCTTCTCACCAGAGAGAGAGAGAAAGAGAGGAGGGAGAGATTTATGACTTCATCCCACAGCTAATTATGGACAAGTCTTTAATGCGCCACACTTTTTCCCCATTTGATCCCAACGAAAGGATCCTGCTCTGCTTGTAATTAGAATGTGATGGGGGAAAGCCCGTCCACATGTCTCAACTGACAGGCCTGTTGTTCGACTCTGAAGGGGGAGAGAGAGAGAGAGAGAGAGATAGGGAGAGAGAGACTATCGAGGAGGGTCACGCTTCGAGTAATGAAGAACAAATCAAAACAAAACCGTCTGAAGCCTTCAAGCAGCATTTGAAAAGATGGGACTTTCTCTAGGCTAGGTCGGTCTAGCTGACATGGCTTAGTGTGTGTGTGTGTGTGTGTGTGTGTGTGTGTGTGTGTGTGTGTGTGTGTGTGTGTGTGTGTGTGTGTATGTGTGTGTGTGTGTGTGTGTGTGTGTGTGTGTGTGTGTGTGTGTGTGTGTGTGTGTGTGTGTGTGTGTGTGTGTGTGTGTGTGTGTGTGTGGCTGTGGTTTAGCGAACTAGCTTGTGAACATGTTTGCATGTGTGCGCGTGTGCATTTGTGTGTTTCTCTGATTGGCATGGCGATCTTCATGGTCAAAGCCACCTCTAAAGGTAACCTAAGCCTGAATAGCACTCTGGGAGAAACTGTAAAAATAAAACATGGGGGTCCTGGAGGAATGCTGTCAGTGCTCAGGTACGACAGGTAAGAGCTTTTTCAAGTGCAATCCCTGCGCCCACAGCTTGCCCCACTCTGACAAAAGACCTGCACATAAATCACTTGTACTGCAGGGGTGCTCCACAAAGCTCCTTTAAAACAAAAGAGAAGCATTTGGACTAACACACTAGCACGCACACACACAAACATGGATACACATGCATGGACGCATGCATTCAACCGTGCATAAAAAAAAAGACGATGTCTTAGATTGAATCACATTTAACTGTATGTAGACCAATCAATATATATATATACTGCTCGACTAATCAATCCAAAGTCCATCAATACATACGCTGTGTGCATGGGACTTCTGATGTCCGTACAGCTGAAGGCTCTGAAACCCAAACAACAAGTGTGATATCAAGCCATAACAAAGGACATAGTAATGTATATATTGTGTATATAAAGATGTGAGTTAAGTCATATACATAATATGATCACATATTGGCCAGTGTATATTGTAATTCCCTTCTTGGCCACTGCTAGGGTGAACAGGATCATCAGGACACACCTCCATCCACAAAGTTCCCTCTCAGCACATCTTAGCATGTTCAGATCTAGAGTGCCCGTTGTGTCCATCTGATGATTGTCCTAGGGGCGCTGGTTTTAATCTGGTGCGTGGGCCCAAAGATGCCACCATGGCTCGCTGCTGGCCCTCAGCGCTTGCTCGCCATTCTCTCGCCGTTGTGTTGGGGTTGGTGTGCGATAAGACCTCAAAGCATCCCTGCTGTGATTTCTGTTTAAATCTCTGTTGTTGACATCCACCTGCATGCTTCGGGCTCTGCCGCTGGGGAGATGAAAGCCTGCCAGGCATGTTTTACCCTGTACTGGGGCGGCTCATCCAGCTTAGCCCCCTGCTCTGCACTCTGCTCGCGGGCGCTATCTCGATGTAGCACACAAGCTAAGGCTCCTACCTGAATGCTAAACATGTTAAGGATCAGCTGCTAAACACGCTATACATCTTTTTTGGGAATAAATGTCCGGGAATATGTGGTGGGTGCCCCGGTATTTTCTACAATTGATTTCCTGAATAAGTCTTGCTACAGGTACAGCGTAACCCTTGGTTTTTGAAATTGTTCTTTCTGATGGGTTCAAATAAGGGCCAGAAATGTCACAAGCTGTTTGTATGGCAAGTTAAATCGTCTCGCACTGATTTCAGCCAGTCATGAACATTATATTGTGTCTATAAGGTTTGGGTGTCCCAGTTTGGTTACTGGTTTAAGAACTTGCAAGCCCTATTTCAGTTAAAAGAACTGTGCATTTGAAGATCCACTGGGCTGTTTGACGCGTTTCTCACCTTCAGGTCGGATCTCCTGGAGTCCTCTTCCTTCTTGTCCTTTTTCTTGCGGAAGATTTCCTCGAGCTTTTAAAAAAAAAAAGAGGACAAGTCATTTTGCCGACTATAAAGGAACTGAACGGTGGAGGGCCTGGACATTGCAGAATCAAAGGGGAACCTCTCACCACCAGAAACTCCATCCGGTCCACCATTTGGTTCCCGTCCGTGTCCAACATGTTGAAAGCGATCTTGAAGCCCGCCCGGGGCTCTGAGTAGAAACGCATTCACCATGTTTACATTCAGCCATTAGAGGTTAACATCCCCTTTACGTTGATGGGGGTCAATATAGGGACTGAACTCAACATTGAATCGTCAATTAATAAATACCTACTTGTTAAAATGCAGAGCAGGAACAGGTACTCTGTGTAACTGATGACGCCTGGAGACAAAACAGTGGAACGTTAAAACAAATCAGCGACACTTTAAATCCATGTGGGACCACATCAAACGACGCTAAGCGGTCGGTCGACAGCGGGCGGGAAATCGGTTCAAAGGGATGCGCCCCCAAGTTGAACAACTGCGGCCCCAAGAAAGCTGGTTGCACACCTTCAAACAACAACAAAAAAAAAGATGTAATCTTCTTTTCCCTCTCTGGCATTGATAAAATCTTAAAAGGTGCTCTCTACCTTACGCTCGGTGTTCCCCTAACACAAACAACAGGCTTTAAAAAAAACTGAGCTGACCTATCTGGACACAAACCCAAACAAACGGAAAAGCCCCTGCGGCACCTCTCTGCGTTCTGTTTGGATAACAAGGTGTAATACATTCTCAAGTGATCTGTCACTGATCGAGGATCGCCTGATTCAGCTTTGTGTTCGCCTTTGTGTCCTACAACCCCGCTTTGTTGTGAGAAGGAAAAAGACTCTGGCTGTCAGGACCCATCTCACCCGACCAACCTCTGGAGGGTCGTACCACACTGCCTCTGAAAGCATTCCCAGGCCTTTGTTTGCCGGGGAGGAGATAGAGAATTGAGCGTAGATAGTTCCGGGTGACTGGGCGAGGGTGTTATGGGAACAGGATTCAGGTATGGCGGGGTTTGCTGCAGGGATTCTTTCTCTCTTGTCGAAAAGAGACAAGAGGGACACTGCGATGGGGACTCTTTCAGTACACAATCGAGCAACAAAGAAGAGACGCCATTAGGATGTTTTTCCCCTTCTGCAGAAACTCAGGCCTGGGAAAAAAAAAAGACATGAGCAGGGCTAATAATAACCAGCATGTTGTTTGACGGAGAGGAAACGGGGCCATAATATATGGGGGGGAAAGCAGGAACTTGTGTGTCACTGGTGTAAGGAAGATTGTCGAGCTAATGTAGAGAAAATGTGAGGGAAAAGTTGCCAGTGACATAGTGCACAATCCCTTCTTCATAATCCTCTGTGTTTGACAGCCGCGGCCTTATAATGACAACACATCTCTGGCTTCAAAGACCTTTCAAGCTCAAATGGGATGAGCACAGAGGGAAACCTTTAAGATTCCCACCATGGTTTAAGAAGCACCACACATCTTCACTCTGGAGGGGAACACCAACCCACCCACCCAACCCAACCCACCCGACCCTCCACACACACACACACACACACACACACACACACACACACACACACACACACACACACACACACACACACACACACACACACACACACACACACACACACACACACACACACACACACGCACACACACACTCTACACCACCAGCTCAAGTAGATGTTGTTAGACAATACAAAGAATTCCACAGAAACACTTCATACAGAGTGGCAGTCCCGGGGATGTAATCCAACGCCATTCTTAGTCTTGGTGATGTCCACGGTGATCGGGTGGGGGGGGCAGAGGGGCATGTCTCAACATAGCTTGGCTTCAAACAGTCCCGCCCCCCCTCCCAAGTCCCCCCCCCCCCCGCCCTCACACACACACACACACACACACCATTCTCTAAAGCGACGCTTTGTTCACAGATCAATCCAGTCCTTTTTTTCTCAACAAAGCCGCGACGTTTAACAGCAGGATTAAAAGCCCCAAATCCCAGCGCTGGCACTTAGCTAAAGCAACAGAGGTGAGAGCCGGTGGAGCACCAGAGCTGGTGTGTCCCCCGCCACCTCGATCTTCTTTAAAGAAATAACAGCGTCCGATTGAAAAGTCTGCAGGCGCACAGCTGAGAAATTAACACGATTTTTTCCCCTCGGCTTGTGCTGTGAAAAAAAATGAGAAAACCTTCGACAAAGTTCAACACGTGGCCTGTGAACGCACACATTGCCGTGCATCAGGGTCCCTAACCCCAACAGTTAAATCCTTATCACTTTACAATCTGCGTTCAGGAGTAATCTGATTCTTCTCACCCCAGCCTCTGCCATCGTGACCTTATATGAACATAAAGTAAATGACAACTGGCTCCACCTTTGAGGAGACCCACATTGTTCTCTTTGGGAGTGTAAAAAAAAAAAAAAGGAAACTATGCTATCCTCTTCTACTTGGCTACTTCCCGGCATCCATGGTGTGCCATAAGAAAACACATTCCACCGTCGGCCTATCCATTTCCTACAAAATGTTTGCCATGAGTAACCTAGTATTGCTAATTAGGCCTTTATTTTGTGTATATAGTGACACGGGAAAAAAAGAGGAATGTCTCCCGCCTCTTTCGTACACCACGTTAGTCGAGAACAAATTGATGACGACTCTGGATTGATGGGGAGATAAGATAAGGGCTTTTACAGTTCAGTCGTGCTCTGCATCACATACATATTAGAGATTATACCATTACGGTTACAACCATGGCCATGATAAATAAATCGATCCTCGTGGCGAATACGTAACCGTACAGATGATTATTTGTCCTATTGTTCTTTTTTTTCTCCTTGATTTTCACCTCGCAAACCTATTGAAGCAGGCTGTGAGCTTCCCTATCGAGACACGGATATCAGCTCTCCCTCCACAGCCGCGACGTGTGTGCGTGTGTGTGTGTGTGTGTGTGTGTGTGTGTGTGTGTACGGATGAGTTACATGACGTCAGGAGGATCAGCACCCTACCTCCTTCTTGAAGGTTCCTGAACAAATTAGATGATCCTTTCCAAACAGGCGGGGTGTCACCCAGCATCTGCTCCAAATCCTTTGAGGACACGAGAGGGAAAAGAAAAACAAATCTCATTCTTCTCCTCCTCTTCTCAACAGCGTCAATGCCACCGGGTTGGTTTCAACATGCTTTGATGTCTCCTGTAGCGTTATGCCATGTATTTCTATAATAGCTAGTGGTATTGCGATTAGAACATAATCATATTTATGGCAGACAATAAAAAGCAACTCACCTTTTTCGTGAGAGACTTCCATGCCCTTTTACCTAATTAAGAAAACACATTAGGTCCCAATTAGTTCATTCTTTCAACCTAAGTTGTTGTGAGTTGTGATCCAGGAACCATTAACAACTTAAATGATGGTGGAAAAAAACAGAGGTAGAAGCGGGTAAATAGTGAAATCATGTGTAGGTGAGGGCTGGATACAACCTAAAGAGAGCGACATAAAGTCCAAATCACCTAAGACACATTCCAATACTCCATAAAACACAGACTGGTCAGGAGATAAGGCTGGATGCCTCATAAAAAGGCAGCAGGCTGGGTGAATCACGCCGGCCTATAGCAGCTCCAACGCGATAACACGCTCCGGACACGTTTAATGTCAGGGATTAGGGTGCCCTTTTGATTACTCACCCTGCAGCGAAGTAGGTGTCCAAATGAACAAGTAAAGATAAAGGAGAGATACGCTCCCAAGTGTAAACAAGTAGGGGGCTGACACGCATGGGGCCAGCGTGGAATCGCTTCCTCAGAGCACATTTCTTTTGTTTGATTTGATTTGTTTGACATTACTTTCACAGAGAGATTGCAGTGACATTTGTCTTTTTAAATGGAAGGATACTGCTGCCTACGCCCAATATTGAAGGTCTGACATGGTGGGCTTTTGTTTTGGTCAATACCTGCTAATACAAATGACAGGCTCCTTGAGTTTAAATCTGAAGGAAAAAGATTAATTCCTCCTTCGATCCCAATCAGGGTCAACGGTTTGTATTAGGATAATAACACAAATATGTATTTTGTAGTGGCCATGCTCAGATTCTTCCTAGATCTACTCAATGGTAAAACCAGGCATTCTGGCTCAGACATTTTGTAACTCAATACTCTGAGCAACTAGACTTGTGTAATTTAAGACAGGGCTTTGAAATCTCTTTTGTGATCTAATGAAATGCCAAAAAAAGCCACAACGGAAACTTTATCAGTTTGAAAATCTATAAATACACTCGGGACGTCTGATTGCCCTTGAAACGGGATGCTGAACAAAACATCAATGTTATACACATTTTTTGGACCTGTATGTGGCTTTCTGCGGCTGTTACCACATAAATGAGCCATAAAAGTAGGGTCGCTGGTAGAGATGCCTATCTTTATGCAGGTGTTATGACTGTAGCACTTCTAGCCAATCCAAATTCATCTCTTTACGAGGAGCTTCACAGCAAGTCAGTCTCAGAAAACCCCACCAATGCCTTTGAAGATCATTGAAGTTGTTCTACAATGGAATGGAAGTCATTCTGGAACTCTTTAATGAAGCTATATTAGAGTTTCATTAAGTAAATATGAACTTGATCACATTGTTGGCCCCCTGTATAAATGCATAATTGACTAGATAGTAGTCAATCATGAGTCAGTTGTTTTTTTTGTATTGAAAAGGTTATTTACCAACATTCAGGTACAAAATTGTTTTTATACACTGATGAGCATTGCAAATGCCTATAGTATTTACAAAAACTAATAATGATTAAATCTGACTAAATCTGTTGCCTGCGGTTGTCATTTCATTCAAAAGTTGAATCACCCATCACCCAAGCCGTAAGACGATATTGCAGCTCAACATCATATGAAGAACGTATATACGAAACAGTAGAAAACCACCTATCACTCTACATGGATAGAGATGAAACGACACATGTAACTCATGTTGGTATTTAACACTGTTGGACTCACGTTTGGGCTCGGCCAGGGTGACGGACTCGATGAAGTTGCGGGGTGTCATGTAGAACTGGCCTTCCACTTCCACGGAGCTGAACAGGCGAAATCTGTTCTCGTACGATGACATGTACACATAGCCCTCGTCCAGCTGGTCATAGGGCCTGGCCTTCGGCTACACACACACACACACACACACACACACACACGCACACAGGCCCACAGACACAAGCACACAAATAAAACACACACATAAATAGAGATATACAATCATTACACACATATAGACAAACACACACACATACATATACATAGAGGCAATCAGAAACATAAAAACACAGCGATACATAGAAACACACAAAAATGCACAGAGATACACACACAGGCAGCATCGCACACATAGTCAGACCCCCCTCACACACACACACACACACACACACACAGACATACACAGGGAGAGACAGACATATTACGTGCGTATCAACAATGATAATAAGAGTCTGAAAGGTGGACTCCAATCTGAGCGTTGCCATGGCTGCCCCAGCGAGGCACGAAGAGCCGTGGTCACATGGAACAACAGAGGGGCCTGTGCTCCCACTGGCTAATGGCAGCACATGTTATGTCAGGCCTTCCTTGTCATCCAGGAGAACCAGATAATGTACCTACAAATGTTGGAGCCGGGGCAGATCAGAAGGCCAGGGGGGGGGGGGGGGGGGGCCGGGGGGGTGAGGACAGAGTGGATCTCTCTTTGGGGTGGCAGCCTGCCAACTCCACTGGGCACAGGGCGCGCACCCAGGGAATGTCTGCCCCTCTCCCCGCTCAACCATTAACTCTCTCTCTCTCTCTCTCTCTCTCTCTCTCTCTCTCTCTCTCTCTCTCTCCCTCTCTCTCTCTCTCTCTGCAGCCCAGGGCTCATCAGATGTCAGTGCACACACACACACACACACACACACACACACACACACACACACACACAGACACAACACACACACTTCACAAACACATGCAAGCGCCAAAGCACAAACACATATGCGCCCATATGCATGCATACACACACATATGCAATCACGCATACACATGGAATCAAATGCGCACACACACACACACACGCACACACACACACACACACACACACACACACACACACACACAGCCTCGTCACCAGATCCAGTTTCCAGGGTTGTCGCATTCCTACCTCTAAACCCACCGATTAGGATTCACCCTCTACCTCCCCTTGATCCCTAAATTAAGATCTCAAGTGCTGATAGAAAGCAAACCACCTTTAGAGATATCTTGTTAACCTGATTTGGTTATGCAAGCTTATTAGGTTGGTATGTGTTGTAGGCCACAAAAAGCTGTTCAACGATGTCAGTAACGTCTCATACAGCCTAAATAGATGGTGTAATGTGTCCAACAAATATGATATGTATGTAGTATGCATGATCTCAATAACAGATGAGGTAACTGCAGCCACGCCATCGTTCTGCTGCTGAAGTTGTGTAAGATAGAATTGTCTCATATTGTAACCTTAAACTCAGGAACATATATCTCTTCATTAATGCAGTAGATGTGTGCTAGAATTTAATAAAAAAAAATATCAGTCTCGTATAGTTACCCATTTAAAATGGGACTCTTGCCTTATTGTAATTTGGTGAAACTCTCAGGATTAAATAAACACACATGTCACGTGACGGGGGAACAGACAGACGATGCTTCCTTTCAGCACCGAAGCTGGCGGATAGTTCCTTCATCGTAACGAGACGATGGACGATGTTAAAATAGTTGTCACCAAAATTTGATCATTTGATCTCAGATTTTTTGGTCAAACATTAAGGGCAACGCTATTCGAGGATAATTTTTCGCTTACGCTCTGAAGCAACGTATAACTCATGCAAGGTATTGTGTTACTAGGAGGAGCAGTGCATGCATGCCAGACGTCCCGACGAACACAGCCTACCTTGTCGCTCGCCGATACTGATGGCAAAGCCAGATGCAAAACTCGAGCTTCGACATAGCTCGCAGTTCCTGAGCGCCTACCATCAAAACCGTAGAAATAATAAGCTATCCCAGCCCCGGCGCTGACGCAGGATCCAGCTTTCATGTATTTTAACACATTGCCTTTCTTTGACGCTTGTTTGCCTGTCGCATTCGTCCCTCCTTTTGAGATGTTGGCGAACGTCGCGACGAGCCGGCGCAGGGCAGCCATGGTTGTTTATGTTGTCGAGAAGTCGGAAGAGAAGCGGACGCTCTGTTCCCTCGCGAGAAATACCGCGGAAATACTGACGCGGTCCGCTATCAAACGGCCCGCTGGCGAGTTAACGATTGTCCACGACGTTCATTTTATTAAGATCATAAAGTGAATAATAATTATAGGAATAATTCTTAAAATTATTACTAGTTGTAGTCATAGTATTATTATTGTTCTTTTTATTATTAGAGATATTTTAGGCTACTAGAGGTATTTTAATTCATTAAACTATTGTATCATCATTGGATATTTATTTTTAACAACGTTGCAACACTGTCACAGCATTAAACCCCTTTGACTCTCTCTCTCTCTCTCTCTCTCTCTCTCTCTCTCTCTCTCTCTCTCTCTCTCTCTCTCTCATCTCTCTCTCTCTCTCTCTCTCTCTCTCTCTCTCTCTCTCTCTCTCTCTCTCTCTCTCTCTCTCACACTCTCTGCCCTCTCTCTCTGTTTCCATCTCTCTGCCCCCCCTTTCGCTATGTCTCTATGTATCTCACTCTCCCTCTCTCTCTTTCTCGCTCTTTCTTTCGGACAGAGCGTCTGTCCTTCGCTCTGTCTGTCTAGCTCACACACACACATAGCACACACGCGCGCTCGTGCGAATGATAGCACACGCACACTTCCTCTCTCTCTCTCTCTCTCTCTCTCTCTCTCTCTCTCTCTCTCTCTCTCTCTCTCTCTCTCTCTCTCTCTCTCTCTCTCTCTCTCTCTCTCTCTCTCTCTCTCGTGCTCTCCTGTTTTCTGCCTTGGGAGGAGGACAGATTTCTGCCAGGGCACGTCTTAACTGTGACAGCCCCGCCCATTACTAGTCCTGTGGTTTTGCACCTGCCTCGCCACTCCTGCTACTTTTATTCAGCAGCTTCTACCTGCACTGCAGTGATTCAGCACCCCGATCTCTTCCTCTCAAACCAAAACCACTATCGGACCCGGGAAGCCACCAATAACTGTGCAACATTTGGGGCATTTCTTTCCTTTTTAAATTACCGTATACATTCACTAGCGGAGGCTATACCGGCCGGGGCAAACACACAACCGTGACTGCAGGCAACCTCTGCTGATGCAAAGAAACACCAGTAGTGAGTAAACATTTGTGAGCGTGCTGTGAAGACATTTTTTTCCGGATGCTTGTGTGTGTGTTTTAATGTCAAAGGGAAGCGAGCCGTGTCGCTGGGTGTCCTTGCACAGCGGGGGTACGTGCTAAGTAACGGATGTGGACGTAAACATGCAATAGGTGACAGTAGCAACCAGGTACTACGCACCAGCGCTCCCCGCGGACCTCCTCGCTGAACTTTAGCCGCTACGGCAGCACTGACGCGCAACGGAGACCGGATTTCTGCTCATGGCTGCCCTGGGAGAAGTTGGAGGCTACCTTCATCAAGGCATCGATGGGGTTGGACACGTCGGGTCTCATTTCCTGCTCAACCCTCTCGGAGGGGACGGTCCGGCGCTGCTGGCGGAGCACCACCTCATACCTGGCGAGAGGCTCTCCCGCAGCACCGCGGCGGATTTAACCCACCTGAAGGGGATCCTCAGGAGGAGACAGTTGTATTGTAGGACTGGCTTTCATCTCGAGATACACCCGGGTGGTATTGTGCAAGGGACAAGGAAAGACCACAGTCGCTTTGGTGAGTATTATAATCACAGTAGTGGTATTATGCATCTTGCCTCTATATGATGTAATAACTCTACCCCAAACACGCACAGCCCTATGCCTTTGCTTATAGTTCTATATACCTTTGGGGAATTTGTTATTGTATCATTATTCATTTTATTATGATTTTGATTATTTTATAACTAATAAAGTTGTGTTTGTTAATAATCGTTATTTTTTTATAATAATCGATCAATTATTAATATTAGTAGTAGTAGTAGTATTTCTATTTGTGTTATTGGTATTATTCTTATTCTAAGTTATTAGTACTGTTTATAGTAGTAGCAGTAGCCGTAGCCTATATCATCTCAATACAGTATATACCAAATACCCAGTTCCTGTCTGTAGCAGACATTTCTCCTTCAAAAGGAATCCACATGTCATCGGAGGAAAAAGACTTGCGTGAGACGGTTTGACCCTCTCAGTGACAACCTTTCATCTCCGTCGTCCAATGGGACCTCATAGAACAACTGTGTCATTCTTCCCCAGGTATTCTGGAATTCATAAGCTTGGCGGTGGGCTTGATAAGCATTAAAGGGGTGGACAGCGGTCTCTACCTTGGGATGAATGACAAGGGGGAGCTGTATGGCTCTGTAAGTATACCACACACACATCTGTGCTGATTCATGCTCTCGTCCGCATCGGCGCTCATCCTCCTTCCTGCCTTCCTTCCTTTAGGCTTCTTTCCTTTTCATCAGATTAAAAGCACTTGCCGTTTTGTTTTTTTCCCGCGTGTTCGTTGTACCTTTTTGAAGTATTAAGATAAGACCACTTTGGTCCATAAAGAATAAGGCCACAAACGAATAGCTTGTTTTTATAATTTATTATTAGCGTTTATATATCTATTAATTTTGCTGATCCATTCACTCACAGCTAGCATGCTTTCATAATAACACCTTGAACTATACTTCACATCAAACAATTCAAAAACAATCCACCAAATCAAAGAAACACTGTTAAACCTGATGCTAATCGATGGATGCGCTTGTTTCGTCCGCAGGAGAAGCTGACGGCGGAGTGCGTTTTCCGGGAGCAGTTCGAGGAGAACTGGTACAACACGTACTCGTCCAACCTCTACAAGCACGGCGAGAAAGGCGCCCGCTACTTCGTGGCGCTCAACAAAGATGGCACGTCGAGGGACGGCACCAAATCGCGGCGACACCAGAAGTTCACCCACTTCCTGCCGCGGCCCGTCGACCCGGATCGCGTCCCCGAGCTCTACAAGGACATCCTGGGCCAGAGCTGATCCCACGGGGCACCGGCAGCAGCGTGTTCCGGGTCGAGGCATGGCCGCCATGGGGTCAAAGGTCTGCCAGCGAGCAGAAGACAGAGACAGACAGACAGACAGACGCACGGAGCGAGAGAGAGAGAGAGAGAGAGAGAGAGAGAGACAGAGAGAGAGAGAAAGAGAGCAGACCAGGGATGCGGCCCCCATTGTGGAGGCCTCGGGATAGACACAATAGGGGCCCGCAGCCTCAGCCCGGGGCCCTTGGGATAAAGGCCCCCGGGGAAGGGGTGGGAGGGAGGGACGGCTCCCATGTCGGAATGCGCGGGCCATCTCTCAGCGGCGAAGAGGACAGTCTAGAATGTCCGACTTTGTCAACCTGCACGCGAAAAGCATGAGGGGGTCGTTTGTTTCAGAGGCCGGCCAACCCTAAGTGTACCTGGGAAGAAGAGGGAGAGGGTGGGGGGGGGCTGGGGGGGGGGGGGGGGGGGGGGGGAGGGGGGTCTACAGAGGGAAGCCGAGCCGGGTTCAGGAGCAGTCTGTCGCGGTGCCGGCAGCCCGGGACAGATGTACCGGTCGCATGGAGACGCCAGCTGGCGTTGGAATCCCTGGGAATGGCGGCTCTCACGAGAGCGGTGTTTTGAATCGAGTGCCGTGCCGTCGGTGCGTTCAGAGGGACTGTGAAGGAATTCAGCCGTGGATTTTTTCTTACCTGTGACTCCTTTGATAAAAGACAAAAAGTGTACAAAGTTATTTATTCTTCTTAAATACATATATTTATGTTATATATTTATTTATTTGAGAATATATTTTTACTGTTAGATACGTGCGATATAAAGATACCACTAGAAACTGTATGGATGCCCTTTTAAGATGGAATCGGTGTGTATCCTCTGTTTAGAGGAGGGTTCTTGTTTGCTCTATGTTTGCTCGTGAATATAACAGCTATGAACTATTAGTCTCTCTATAAAAAGTGGCAACCTTTTCAAAAAACCACAACCCCGCCATAGTTCAAGATATCTTACCCCCTTTTGAAACAGACCATTTATGATTTAAGTTGGAAATTCCCTCTGATGTGTTATTTTTGTTATGGTTAATGATAATAATAGCAACAGCAATGAATAGTAACTTTCACATGCATCAATGCAAGCCAAATCAAAAGATTATGATGAATTCAGAATAAGTTATTCTTTTAAATGAATAAAACGACAAATATGGCTATGACTCAAATTGTGTTGTTAACAAACGTGTATGCAACAAGGCAGTATTGTTTGTTTGTTAACTTCAACACTATGCAAAATCAAGTGTTTTTTCCCAACGGGGCCCCAAGCCTTATAGAATTTTAACAGATTTCTATATTTTTTTAAAGTGTACTTTACCGGTTGGCTTTTGTCTTGCAAAATGTTGTCAGTTCAAACATATAAACCCACTTACGAGACCAATGTTGTCCCTTCTTTTATGATTGCCATTATGCCCAGAGACAAGAGCGAGTTCACATGCATGCATAAAACACTTCAAAGCCACTCTGGGACGCCGTGAACAGAGTGGCCTCGCGTTGACACGATGGGCTCCATATAAACAACTGACCTTTCGCTCTGACCCAGTCATTAGGCAGCTGTATAAAAAAAAAATAGGGGCCAAAGTGATAAGGATTAAGTAATCGCCGTTGACAAGAGAATGATATTCTCATTGAAAAGTCTTAATTCGACGACGGGGGGGACAGGGAGGGTTGTGGGAGGGGGGAGAGAGAGAGCAGGGCTATAACGTTGCCAAAAAATCTCCCGAAACGCCAAACGAAAGTGTCCAATGTATGATTTTTTTCCTCCTCCGCGACTACCCCTCTTCCCCTGTGCTGACAGCTACAGGACAGGCTCCGCTAAAGCGTTGGCATGTCTTTGTTGTGAAAAAAAATGTTGTACAGAGAGATTGTCTTACAATATCCTCACTTTTTTTTCTCCCCCCCAACAATGAGGGAAATGTTTATGGTAGGCCGTCTTCAAACGGAGCTGCGATACAGCCGCCCCAGTGAGTGCCTGCATCTCGCCATTAACCAAAAGAATGTTATGGGGGAAACATTGTCGAGGAAGTGATGTGATGTCGCGGTTTCTTACCCCCCCCCCCCCCTCCTCTCCCCCCCCCTTCTAGTGATCTTCAAACAATAGCTCAAATAGTGATACCCCAAAAAAAACAACAGTGTCTCTTAACACTATCGATATATCTCGGCGCTGTTTCATGTATGGTCGGGAGGAGATCTCTGTTGGAGCATGAAGGCACGGCCTGTGATCTTAGCAGCTGTCTAATGGCAGGCCAGCGGGTGTCTTAATGTGGGGAGGCAACCACTGCTGCCAACTGTGTCTCTCTCTCTCTCTCTCTCTCTCTCCCCCTGCTCTCGTACTATGGGACTTTCCCATGTGCACACCTTGAACATCAACACATTTATCCCAGCACTTTATTAGCAGCTGTAGTTGTGCGCATTTAGAACCTGTGTGGGCTGTCCTTCCACCACACATGAAATGACACTGTTCGTTGAGAGCGGACATCGTGCAAAAATAATCGCATGGGTGGATTTATTTTTCAAAAAGTAATTTAATTTTGAAAAGCATATAGATGTCATATTTTCCTATGGAGCATCTAAATATGTAGTGCTGCTTTGCTGATCATGCAAAACCTCCTAAGAGCATTTCCAGTGTATGAAACAATGCATTGAGATGTGTTTTTCTTTTACCTGTCCTCGCATTATAGAAGGCTGTATCATTGCAAACAATGAATGTGACTAAACAGACCTAGCATAGTTTGGACCTGCTGCTCTCTGTTCAGCTTTCTGCATGAAAGACACAAAGAAAAAGACCTCCAAGTGTCTGAAAATGTATGGCCATGGTAGACAGATGTTGTGTACATGTAAGCCTCCCCCTCCCCTCCCCTTCAACAGACTACACACACAAACACACACACATACACACATTGACACTGTCGGATCGTGGCCTTTTAAAAACAAGCTGGGATTTCAAACGTGTGATACCTGATGCTCAGAAGGGCTCTTTGGCTCAGAAGGTTGTGTGTTAGCCCATGTTTAGGAAGGGCCCACCTCCACCACCATCACCCTCACCTCAGACAGATTCCTTTGTTCCCCCACCACCCCACCCCACCCCAACCAACTCTGCCACCCCCAGGTGGTCTTGTAGCCTCCCTCACTGAAAACACTTAAACCCCTCATCCATGCCCACTCCTGGGGGCTGTCTCACACACTTAATGGACGCTCCCTGGCTTTCATCGCCTCCTCGGGCCGGACCTTCAAGGGCCCTCGAGGAAACCCAGTCAAGTGTGTGGGCTCCATGTGTGTGCGTGCATGTGTGTGTGTGTGTGTGTGTGTGTGTGTGTGTGTGTGTGTGTGTGTGTGTGTGTGTGTGTGAGTGTGTGTGTGTGTGTGTGTGCGTGCATGTGTGCATAAGGGGAGTAGTATGGACTGTAGACTAGAGTGTGTGAACGAGCATCTCTTGTACAAGCATGGCATGCGACCCCGGGGACAAGGTGTGGAAGTCAGTGATCTCTCCCGTGTCCCTCTTCACGGTCCAGTCCGTGCTGCGCAGGTGTTCCCCGAGCACCCCCCCACCCCCCCCCCCCCCCCCCCAACCCCCCACCCTACCGCCACACACCCAAACACCCACACCCCGCGCTTCCAACCCCTCCAGGGCATGTCGGATATGAATTGGAAGTAGGAGTCGAATGGGCGGGAAATACAGCCACCATTGTTTAATCGCCACCACCCCCACCCCCCCCACCCCTTCTCCCTATGATGAGCCGAGAGCATAATTTCTATATTTAGAAGGCTGGTGCCGTGGTAGGGGCCTGGGACATACTCCACCTGTCCTCCCCGGGCCCAGAGACAGGACTTCTAACAGGGTGTGCTGCTGTCTGCTGCTTTGTGTCATTTGAATTCTGCAACTATTGATTTCAGGCTCTTTGTTGTTTGTTTATTCCCTAGTAAATTACCGTCTGCACAAATTATGCGCTGCAGGAGGGTTTATACGGATTACATCCGCGGTGTTAAGTATAGAGCCATCCACTTGACATTTGGATGCTTTCATCGCTGTACTGTTCTCCGTGGTGCCCGGAGAGACATAAAGCAGCTCTCTTTCTTTCTATCTATCTTTCTATCTACCTATATATCTATTTATCTATATCTTTATATCAATCTTTCTTCCTATCTATCCATCACTACATCTTTCATCTATCTATATATCAATCTATCTATCTATCTATCTATCTATCTATCTATCTATCTATCTATCTATCTATCTATCTATCTATCTATCTATCTATCTATCTATCTATCTATCTATCTATCTATCTATCTATCTATCTATATATGTCCTATTTATATACATATGTCTACCCATATTTACTGGCATATCGTCTATGTTTTGGGTTGAATTATTTTCTGCTGCTAAGGTTTAGAGGATTTGTGGTCTACCTTCTGCAAAACGGCAATTAGGCCCGCATACCTGGCGTACAGACACTGCACATCCCCAGCTGTCAGCCTCAATGGAAAATATGCTCCTCTGTTTGCTCCTCCATGGAAACATTAGCAGATAACAACAATGTTCAGGGCCGCTGCTGCATCAGCCCTGAGTTCCCCCTCTGTGTTCACCTCTTAACTTCATCCTTACAAGGCTTCGTGCTGCGAGGCCTCGTGTTCGCAATTACCGTCCACACCTGCGGGTGAGTGACAGTGGGTTTTTTTCAGGTCGATTAAGGCATACCTGAGGCCTGGGAGACGACACAGAGGAAGCTGTACCTTTACAACAGGCAGACTGTGGCCTCTGTACCCCCCCCCCCCCCCCCCACAGACAGACAGACAGACAGACAGACAGACAGACAGACAGACAGACAGACAGACAGACAGACAGACAGACAGACAGACAGACAGACAGACAGACAGACAGACAGACAGACAGACGACACAGGTACAATGTGAAGAGGAGTCGCAGCGATCGCCACCAACCGTCCTTGAGACCACTATACGGGCATTACAATAATTATGCAGTGCTCTTACAAAGTTATTACGAGGGTAGAATTAGGGGAAATTATAGTATTTTAACCGGACAAGTAGTTGCCTCATGTCTTGCTTGACAAACTCGTTACACTTTACAGACAGGGTGTTTTTATATTTGAGAGGCAATACTTTACTTTGTACGGACTGACTTTATCTCAAATGATTTGCGTGGGCTGTTTGCATGACAGCACATTTTTTGGTCGGCCAATTTGGCGTTTACCCAAGTCAAGCTTTTCCACCATCAAACCAGCACACACACACACACACACACACACAAACACACACACGTGCACACAAATCCCCACAGATACACACACAAGCACACACACATATGCACACCACACATGCATACACAAACCCCCCCCAACACACACACACACACACACACACACACACACACACACACACACACACACACACACACACAAACAGAATTTGACATCCAACTTATACCCCTCCTGCAGTAGCCCCAAGCCACCCCCCCCCCCCCCACACACATCTGCTGACCAAACCAGTCTGCTAGTCCCCCTGGAACAGCCTTGTCACCCTTACCCCTGGCCCATGTGTCCACATTACAAAGCCACAAATTAGCTCTTGACATGTGGGTGCTATAATTGCCCCCTGAAACGCATGAGGCATCAATTAGCCCCTCAGCAGCGTGACAGTTCATCGCTACAGGACATAGACGTCTTTAACACGCTCTCCGGCCGGACTGCCCCCGTCGGGACGCACGCACACACGCAATTTCACCCACACACAAGTGTGCACGCACACATCTAGGCTGCAGCAGGCATACAAATAGGGATCAACAACGCACACACAACACACGATGTCAATGTCTTAAGTACACACATGCATGCTAGCAAGCGCACACACGCACACACACACACATCCAACACACATCCAACACACGCAGAAATGAACAATACATTGATGATTTTTTCGTTGTATTATCTACACCGTGACTACCTCAGGTATGCCTCCTGAACTGCACTGCAGTGTCTCAGCGAGATATTGATTTGCAAACAGTTTGACAAGGTCAATATAATTCATCATCATTACGAAATGATAGATGTGTGCCAATAGTCGATGTATGGATCCATCCATCACTGCCGGGGTGGATGCTGGGGGTGCAGCAGATCCAACGGGTCTGTGGGCAGAAGCAGCTGCCTTAATAACACAGCGGAGGAGACTTCCCCACTCTCACAGGCTTCATAAAGGAGTGGGGTCGGGGAGGGGGGGGGTAAAAAGGTCAATTGGTCCATTTCCATAGTTTTCACTTTAAACATTCTTCTAGGTCTCCCACAAAAGTCCTTCGATCAGCAGGGGAAACACTGAGAATGTCCAACCCTGAGTATAGTCCGACATTAGATGAAGGAGGTGTGTATGAGGAGCAATGAGGTTCTTTTGATTATTGATTGGAGAGCAGTGTTGAACATAATTAAGTATTGGACGTGAGCATTCACATGGAACCTTTCCATGGAGAGGAGATGTTTGAAAACAAACACGACATAAACAAGACAATCTATCCTACCCTATCTATAAAT
Organism: Gadus chalcogrammus; assembly: GCF_026213295.1. NCBI lineage: Eukaryota > Metazoa > Chordata > Actinopteri > Gadiformes > Gadidae > Gadus > Gadus chalcogrammus. The sequence continues at coordinate 17,935,787 of NC_079421.1, read as the reverse complement.
CAATGTAACATAATTAAAGTATTAATAATTCAATAGACTTAGGCATTTCACAGCTAGAAGCTCATTTGTTTTCAGCACAGAACATCACGCGCACAGAGGAAACCAAGCTTTATTAGCTATGCCGCAAATGAACAATTAATACATAAATAATAACAACACATTTTAGCTGCACCTTGGAATGCTTCTGTTCACCTTTCAGAGAAAATTGACTCTTTTGTTACACAAGATAATACAAAATATATATTCGATTTGGCATGTCAGGGATTGCTAAAGAAGTTCAATTCTTATTTTTAAATGTACTTACCGCTTTACTGAACCCTTTAATGACGTTGATCAAATGCACAACTCCACAACTCCATCGGCTTCCGCATACTACGGCAACACAAACCGGCATCAATACAAACCCACATAAACAATAACAGAACGTGTATGCATTGAAACGGTGACATGAAGCATCCCCCGGACCTAACAGAAACCCAATCATTTACATGAGTGGATCCCAAGCCATTCTGTATTCCTCCCTCTGGGGGGGGGGGCGAGGGGGTCCATTCTTTATAATGTGTACGGCCCCGGCTTTAAGGAGGTGGCAGCAGAGGTCATGAGCCAGATTGTACCTCTCTCTATCTACGGGGGGAAAGTGGAAATGTGCTTTGTTGGCCCCAAGTCAGGCGGAAAATTGCTAACCCATTTGTCATTGTGTGCCAAGATGTGGAGGTCAGTGACTGGATTCCTCCATGACAAGCTTACGGAATCAAATGTTTTTCCAGCGCCTCGCCCCCCCTAACACCTGCCCCGCCAGGTAAAATAACAACACAGCAGCAGAGAAAAGAGGGCTTACCAGCGCAGGGACTTAAAGACAGAGGGGCTGAGGTGAAAAACGATATGCCAGGAAGAATTTATCATGAAACCTTGCATGTCCATTGGCTATTTCAGCTCATTTGAACCCCATATACATTTAGCTCACAGTGGCAGATGCAATGGCAGGTTCTGGCCAATAGCCAGGCACCGGGAGCACACCTCTAATTATTTGTGCCCGTGACCACAGAAATTCTCAAGGGCTCAGAAGAATGTGGTTTGTTATCGTGAGGTGGGAAAAAGAAAGCGACCATTGGTTGGATTTGAACCATGAAGCGAATACGAAAAACATTTCGGAAAAATTGCATCACAGGGTGTTGGTTCCTTATTAGCAGAGTGCACCCTTGGAAAAATCTCATCTGAATGTTAGATATAGGAGAAATTAGGACATTGCAAATAAGCAGAAAGGGATTTAGCAAATGAACATTATGTCTGCAGAAAATAAACAGAGATTATTCAATAATTGGAATCTTAGTTACGCAAAACATTCCTGTCAGGTAATTTAAATCCAAGCATATCAGCAGAAAACATTTCAATGTTATGCAATGCAGATTCAATGTTGCATAAAAAAACAAATAAATGAATGCATGGCATATTAAGATGCGTGCATATGGATAATCAGAAACGATTACATTGGTGGCAAAAAGATATCCTTTTACAAGGCTTAACAGGGTTTTGCCTTACAACGTATTAATCTGGGCGTATTACAGAGTAACACTATATAAATCACAGGGCTAAACGGGAACAAGCCTCGGCGAGTCTCAGGGCACAAACAATTCAAACGTGCTGCTTAAGTCCTGTTTTGAAGAACAGCATGCAGCTTCAGCCAACACTGTCAAACACATGTGAAGGTATAAGAACTTACGGACTGAATTGCTTTTCAGATGCGATAATTATAGGCCTAGGACTATAACATTGACACTTACACGATTTTAAACATAAAATGTGTAAGTGTCTAGGATATCAAGAATATTTGATCAGTCACATGGAGGCGCGCGCGCGCACACGCGCACGCACACGCACACACACACACACACACACACACACGCACGCACGCACGCACGCACGCACACACACACACACACACACACACACACACACACACACACACACACACACACACACACACACACACACACACACACACACACACACACACACTCTCTCTCTCTCTCTCTCTCTCTCTCTCTCTCTCTCTCTCTCTCTCTCTCTCTCTCTCTCTCTCTCTCTCTCTCTCTCTCTCTCTCTCTCTCTCTCTCTCTCTCTCTCTCTCTCTCTCTCTCCTGGAGCAGGACGCTGTAAACATCGACAAAATTCATTTATGTTTTATATTTATTTATGTATTGAGGAAATAGAACCGAACCACATGATTCGTTTTCCTTAGCTTGAGTTAAATGGTGTAGTAGAGGTGCACTGCATTACATCCAGACTGTGGTGGTAAACTTCAAACGCGGTTCGCAGCAGCAGGGCAGAGCCGCCCATAGCAGCAGTGCCTCCTCCAGTCCTCACCTGGAGTGCTTCTCGGCAGCACAGAGGAAATCCCCCTGGCCCGGGGAGAAACATCACTCCGTCCCTGAGCGAGAACCAGACGAGCCGCAAGAACACCACCTCGGTTGGTTCATACCTTCACCTTGAAACAACAAACTCAGAGTATCATGACGGCTAGCATTACAAACCGCAGCGTTACAGAGCTCACAACAATCTATCTGCAAACTTCCACATTAAACGAATACAAGATTCCTTGGGCGGAGGATTAGCAGCTAATATGTAAGCACAATGGGATCCAGCCCTCCCCACCTCGCTAACTCCGCGCTAAGATCACAGCCCCCGGGGGTGGGGGGGGGGTGCACTCTCCTGCTCGCTGTGTTTTACTGAGACAAATTGAAATGGCAGGGAATCAAATATGGCCCAACAATATCGGGCATTAATGTTCCCAGGGTAATGCCAGACTGCCTAGGGCTCGGTTTTTTTTTTGGATAAACAGCGGTTTGTTCGCACAACGACTAACAGCACTAAACAATGCGTCCTTGGTATTTGTAGAATGAGAAAACGTGGCCTTTGATTAAAGGACTTTTGCCATCGACTCATATTTTTGTAGACCTCCTCTGACGTGATAGATTGAAGTTCTGTCACGTTAAAATAGCACACGGTGTATATTTGTCGTATTCTGATTTCATTGTAGGCCTAGGCCTAGAGTAGCCTAGTCTTTTGGTAGCATGTTTAATATCTTACAGTATTAAAAGTTATCAAAGCACAAACTGTTATTATGCATTGATAGAAAAATAGTATTCTAAGTATTTCCATTTATAACCACATTTGGCACAAATCTGTCATTAAGAGCCTCAAACTTATTAAACATTTTGCATCATTAGATGGTCGATAATCAATTATATAACATAACAATCATATTAATTGAACTTTGTGATCACCAAATTCCAATCCTTTCTTCATTTGAGATCTTTTGTTCTTAAACTCAGTTAACGAGTTCTCTCAGTTATACAACCTTTCCCATGGGATACAAATGTAGAATCACATCAGACAGCCCAATAAAGTTGCTTTTACTTTTCGGAACCATGAGGCAGCGTGGGCCTTGCTTACCGAAAGACAGACATTTTGGAATTGCAATCCACCCGTCCTCAAATCTCAAATGCAAGCAACGACACTCAGCGGCCTCCAAACAGACCCAGCCAAGACCAGAGCAACTCTTAGGAAATATTGCATTTAAGTTTTCTAGAGTTACCATCGCCTTGTTTCCCAGATTCCTCTGCCGTGACCAAGTGGATGTCAGTATTTTCTGCTCCAGAGAACCAAAATAATACATCAAACCCTTGTTTCTTGTCCCCCGCAAATGAAAGAGGGGGGTGAGGGGATAGGGGAGGGTCCCCTGCATTTGAACTTTCCAGTGTTTTTAGGATCAATTTATTAGAACTGGTGTGGTTTGACTGTTGTTCGCTCTGGTAGGTAAGTCCAGTTCACTCATCATTGAAGATGTTTGGTTTGTAATTCACCACCTTTGAGAGGAGCTGTGTGGCCTTCATGTTTTATCAGTGAGGGCATCAGCAACCTGCTAGCATTTGAAGACTAGAATAAAATAATTGATGAGCAAAGGCAGGTTAGGAATAGAACAGAACAGAGTAGAATATATATTATAGGAGCATAGGCAGGTTAAGAATAGAACAGAATAGAATAGACTAGAACAGAAGAGAGGAGCACAGGCAAGTTAAGAACAGAATAGAGTAGAATAGAACAGAATAGGGGAGCATAAGCCAATTAAGAATAGATCAATATAACAGGCCGGTTGAAGATAAAACATAATAGAATAGAATCAAATAAGCAAATAGATGTATTTCTTCTGAAGCAAAAAGAAAGGCAGTAGTAAATGTTTCATGTCTAATTTGGAAAAGAGGAGACGGATGTGATCACATTTCAGAGGAAAATGTAGAATGAAAAGTCCCAGAAGACAGACAGAAGCTATCAAGTGCTTTCATGACTTCCTTTTGTTCCAGACAAAAAGTAGCAGAGATGTCAAAACACGAGAGCTGCTCACTCACTATTCACATCCACCCTCGCACTTGAGAGAATATATATATATATATATATATATATATATATATATATGGATTACTTTTTCTGATGTATTTACTTTTGTTTCGGTAAATAACTTGGAATTCCCAAATTCATCAGAAGCCAAACAAGATGGGCCGGGACAAGCAGCTACTTACCCCCCCCCCCCCCCCCCCCACACACACACACACACACACACACACACACACACACACACACACACACACACACACACACACACATACACACACACACACCCTCCCCCCCACCATCCAACTCTCAGCTAGTTTTACATCGTGTGTGTGAGAGCAGATCAAAGCTGGTTGTGTGTGTGTGTGTGTGTGTGTGTGTGTGTGTGAGAGAATGTGTGTTTGTGTGTGACTGTGCGTGCACACACATTTGGAAAATACAGGGACTCTCTTTTGAGTGCTCAAAGTGCCACATGGCTGCTTAGCCACACATTCCCGCTGTCAGGAGCAAACAAAGACCGTTTTCTGGGGAGCAGAAAGGCATGCCATTTCTCCAACGTGCCTCACCTGTGCTGACCAATCCCGTCGGCCGACACAATCCCGAGCCCTGGAGGAAGATCGTTGAGGGTTTATGTTGTCATTGGAGGATGTTTTACAATTTTGCGGGCTAATGTTTATTTTTGTCTCTCTCCCACCCCGGGACCACCTTCGATCCTCTGGGGCTGACCTATAGCCGGCTGGCAGGTAATCAGGGGAACGGCCATATTTACATGTTTAAACGGCTGTAACCCGACACGCCCGGTGTTGTGCTCTGGCGCTGGCTGTGTCGACCACCAGGCTTGCATGCTAGCGAGCGAACACTGCATGCTGCACTCTGATTGGTGTTTACAGTCACACACATATGATAAGAACACGCATGTATGACAAGACGCGCTGCTCGTATGGACAACCCCACCCCAACCACATTTCACGGTTCGTGGAAAGTCTGCTCGTCAAACTGGGGTATTAGGGAGAGGATTGCGTGCATCTACCGTTGTGTGGTTGTGTGGTCTCCCCCTCACTCTGCTGACACGGTGGGCAGCCGCCAGCCAATCGTCTGTGCCTGTGAGCGGTGACAGCGTGGAGGGGAGGACATATTGTGTTGCTCAATCCGCCACGGCTCGCACACCTGAACCGAGCAGGGTCACTCCTCTTTATTCACACACAAAGAATCCCCTTCATTCAGAAGACCGAACTGAGGGGCCAATAACATATCTAGCATTGACATTTCCAGGGATAAATACTCCTGCTCTGTTGTTTATTTGTGCAACTAGATATTTTTCAGTCTCCCCACCAACCAGTGCAGATGCAGGCGTCTAACTAGGGTTATGAATTGCCTACTTGGTGCTGGGTGGAAAGGGGAACTCGAAGGGAGATTTGAAACTTTGGAATTTGCAAATGGCACCGTTATCAGAGAGTGTGATCACTCTATGTAAACCACCTACACCATGGACGACGAGAACCCTGGTGCTCGAGGAATCAATCATGAGCTGACAGAATCTCAGATCGATGGGAAGCCATTACTGGTGCATAGCCCGAGGGTCCAGGGAACATGTGCCCTGCCAGTAGGATGATGAGGCAGCCCACCAATCAGAATGATCCAACACGACCAATCTGAATAAACCTATTTACTTATTTAGTTATTCGGCACGCGGCTTTATACAAAGTGACCGTCTGTGTGTTTATATAGAGTGTGCCTGTAAAAGTGGTTGGTATAATTTGGTACATGTCATTCAGAAGCAGGTATTTTGCAAAGGGGTGCCTTAGGTTAGACTGTGGCCTGGGAGTTAAACTCTTAAACCATCCCGCCCCTTATTAAGGCTCATTAAAAGCCAATGACTTTCGGCCCTCCAAACACATCAACAGCAGGAGCGTCCGTCCACCCCTGTCTGCTGCCACACTCCTCCCCCGTGCGTGGTGGCTAATGTTTCTTATCTCACTGAACGGCATACGCTATGTACAAGAAGTCCCTCCCAGCCCCACCTAATGCAGGTTTTACGGACACAAAACATGGAGGAAGAGAGAGAGGACCCAAAAAAACTTAAAAAGAGGCTGATGACAGGGGCACTTTCATGTAACTTATCACCAGGCGCTATCAAAGCGTGATCTAGATCTTCCCGACAAGACCACCACCCGGGGCCCCTAGCCTGTGTTAGTAGTGGTGCTCTCATCTCTTCTCGGAGCACAGTGGGATCAGGCTATATCTCTTTACTCCTTGTGTGTTTTTAGTTCTGCTCGTGGGGGATCAGTGCTTGGTGGTCCTCTTCCTCCTCCTTCTCCTCCTCCTCCCTCCCCCTCCTACTTCCCCCTCCTCCCTCCCCCTTTTCCCTCCTCCTCCTCCCTCCCCCCCCCCTCCTCCTCATCCTTTCCCTCCTCCTCCTCTCTCCTCCTCCTCCTTCCTCCCCTCCTCCTCTTCCTTCCCCCCTTCTCCTCCCTCCCCCTCCTCCTTCTCCTTCTTCTTCCCCTCTTCCCCGACGTCCTCCCTCCCTGCCCCTCCTCCTCATCCTTCCCCCCCCTCCTCCTTCCCCTCCTCTTCTTCCTCCCCCTCCACCTCCTCCACCTCTTTCCCCTCCTCCTCCTCCTCCTCCCTCCCTTTCCTCCTCCTCTTCCTCCCCCCTCCTCCTCCCTCCCTTCCCTCCCCCTACTCCCTCCCTCCTCCTCCTCCTCCTCCCTTTCCCTCCCCCTTCTCCTTCCTCCCCCTCCTCCTACTCCTCCCTCTCCCTTCTCCTCTGCCCCCCTTCTCCTCCCTCCCCCTCCTCCCTCCCCCCTTCCTCCTCCTCCCCCCTCTGCCTCCCCCTCCCTCCCTACCCTCCCCCCCCTCATTGGACCACAGTGGAAAGCGGCGAGGATGAGCCGGGGAGACACGAGATCCGTCTAGTCGTAATCAGGAGGACATATCTGTGGAGAGACACAAACACGGCGGCCAGATTAAAAGAAAGAGGGAACTTTTAGATAGCTACACCGTGCCCTCTCACGCAAACACCTTGAGAAGACGGTTTGTTCTCTCCTGCGCACAGCATAATAGGGTCTTGTGTGCAGCGCCAGGAGTTGAAAAAGGAGTTGGGCATTGGGGGTTAAACTCAGCAAGACATAGATTTGTGTTTTTGTAATTGTTCAAATTACACTACAATGATATGTATTCAAATATAGGAAAAAGTTAAAGATGCAAACAAAGTCCCAAAGTCTTGTTACCTCTATATTATTCAGACCAATCTTTATGCGTGAATAAAGACACACTCCATATCTACGTATATTAGGGGACCTCTACTGGAATGACCACTGAAAGATATGACCTGATGTGACCTATACTAAGTTCTCAACACTGCCCTCTCCCTCTCTCTCTCCCTCTCTCTCTCCCTCTCTCTCTCTCTCTCTCTCTTTCTCTCCTCGAGTGTGTCTCTGCCAGCACAATCCCACAGACTGTGATCCCTGATCTTAACTAGATGGATATCGTATCAGGATAGACAATGAGGGAGAGATGAAGGTGAGCCAGTTCATAGCCTTGCACGTCTCTCTCTCTCTCTCTCTCTCTCTCTCTCTCTCTCTCTCTCTCTCTCTCTCTCTCTCTCTCTCTCTCTCTCTCTCTCTCTCTCTCTCTCTCTCTCTCTCTCTCTCTCTCTCTCTCTCTCTCTCTCCCTCCCTCTCTCCCTCCTCCTACTCCTCATCCGCTCTCCTCCCTCCCTCTCTCCCCTCTCCTCTCTCTCTCTCCCCCTTTCCTCTCTATCTCTCTCTGTCTGTCTATCTCTCTCTCTCTGGGGTCTCCTAAGTGCACTGGTTCAAGAGAAACTTTAAGATTAACTACAGCCTTTTTGTGCTACTGAAATTAGGCAGGAACAGAAATGTATCTCGCCCACTTCCAGCGACTCTTTACATGCATAACGAAATTGTGTTTTATGTCATTGACTAAATTTTTTCAGTGAACCACAGCAAATGTTTCCCTCAACAGAATGTGAATGATGAGAGTGGATTCGGACATTTGTAAAGTGCAATTTACTTTGTGTATATTTAACCTGCTGATCAATACAAATACCCAACAACACGGGAAGTACTGTAAATTAAGTACTGATTCAAACCAACAATAACAATTTTGTTAGTAAAGTCATTATTGTTACAGAAGCCTTTATTTGATTGGCCATTATTCGGAGGAAAATAGGAAATGGAAAACTATAAATGTCAGAATTTCAGCCTGCAATAAAATAAAGGGGGCCGGTATGTGGCCCACTCAGGGCGTAGGTTTATTCCCCTGATAGTGCAGAGCTTGTTCCTGCATGGAGCCACTTGTACTACATTGGGAAATCCCAGTTTTCTGTCTGTGATTGTAATATCAAAGTGCACGTTACAGTGTGCCCATCTACGACGGCAGCAACGCTGCAGGTGTGTGAGTGCATGAGTCTACCATAAAACTCAAATGTTTTCCTACTTAGGTAATGAGAAAATTTCGCAATATGTGCAAGACCTCACTTTAATACGCTGCTGTTCCTGTAAGTTGCAATTGGATAACATTAAGGTGTGTTCACCTTTCGGATTGGGAAATGTTTATACAGACATGCATATTTGTTAAGCCTGAGAGGATACTGTGGAGCAGGGGTGGGGGGGGGGGGGGGGGGGGGCTAAACTATATGCTTTATGTTCTCCAAATTGTGCCCAAATGTAGCTCTGTTATTCCCCTGACAGAACCCGTGGAAGTAGCGGGCTTCTTAGACGGCAGAGACGTGGATAGAGCTCTGTCAGTCAGGGGTGAAGGGGGCCCCTCGCGGCCCCAGAAGCCTTTATGGCCGCAAGGGCCCTCTTCCCCCTGCTGTCATTTTCTCAGCAGTATGAGGTTACATATAGGTAAAGAGACTTTCCTTTTGTCGTGGACAAACAACCTCTTATTCCTGCCATGTCTGCGACAGCGGAGCAAATGTCAAACCCCCCCCCCCCCCCCCCTCCCCCACCAAACCCGCCGCTGAGGTCACAGGCCCAACGCGCAGCCTTCGACCGGACCCTTCGTATTTATAGATGACCCGCACGAACGGCCGGCTATTTTTAACATAGGTTTCTGACCAGGGGCTTGACCCCATGACCTGTTAAGTTCTCCCTGATTTTCTAGGAAGGGGCCCCGAATGGTCACAAAGTGTGGCCCATTGAAAAACATCCCGGGGACTACCCGGGTTCCTCCAGGGTGAGAGAGGTGACCCTACGGGGGTAACCCCTGGTTAACCCCCTCGGGTTACCTCTCTCACCTCTCCGGTGGCTAGCTTGGTCACCGCCCACCCAGGCTTGGGGGGGGGGGGTGTGGGGGGGGGGGGGGTCGTGGGGGGGGGGGGGGGGTCGTGGGGGTCGTGGGGGGTAGACAGGGTCAGCAGGGGTGGCGTGGAACCATGTATGTTCCCAGACGAGATGTAGACAGCTTCACAGGCCAACGAACGCCAAAGGAAAACAAAGGGCAGTCAGGCGGCGAGACTTGATTTTCCCCGAACCCCATTGTAGGTAGCCACAGGCTGCAACACTCGTAAATGACACGGTTTACAAGGCAGTGAGGTTTTTTTTTTTTTTTTTCTTTTTTTCCCTCATGCGTGTCTTTGAAGTGCAGGAAGGATTACAATTTGGATGGTAGACGCAGAATCACTGATAAGACGCCCCCCCCGCTCGCGCCTCATTGCGTCGAGGAACCGGGGAGAGGGAGCCTGCGAAACAGGAAGTAAGACTCCTGAAAAAAGGAAGCCATTGTTCATCATCTCCGGCAAATTACTTTGTAAAATGGAAAGGAAGAAAAGCCGAATGCGACGGACCTGTGCGATAGCGGCCTTTGAAAGCGGAGAGCGCCGGGGCATGAGTAGAAAGCACCGTATGTCAAATGTAATTGTTCCACCCTGAAAAACAAGCCACGATGTCTGATTTGATTTTCTTCCCCTGGCTCCAGTTACTTCCTGCCACTTTAAACTTGTTTCCTTGACAATGAAGCTTCCAGGAGTTCTCGGGATGCTCAGATACTCCAGCCAGCTAAAGAGCAGAATATAATGACCTCTTATTTTCCTGTCTTTGGCTTTGTTGCCCTCCTTAAAAAAAAAAGGTGAATTCTATCAAAGATGAAAAGCAAAGCGACGCACGTATATGAAAATTAAGTAATTGCTCAAACTTTTGGGGGGAGGGGGGAACTGATGAGAAGATAAAATAGATCAACTGAAGATACAAGTTGTCCTGTTGTGAGAGGAAGGACAGCAGTCTTGTGGGAGGGAAGCTGACCGCTGGAGTCGGAAGCGGAACCCCTCTCACGGATGAGGGACGCCGGGACGCATAGTCCGGACCCCCGGGTGCAGTGTGTGAGGTGGGAGCCGGGGCCCGGCTCAGGGTGCCTGGCGTTGAGTTATCTGCAGCGGGCCCTTGGCTCCTGGCCCCCGGGCTATGCCTGCTCTGTGGGGCCGCAGCCCTGGAAGCGTGTCCACGGGCCCCATCAGTCTGTCAGTGCTACCGTCTGCCTGGGCTCCAGATTAAACACACCATGCAGGGCTCGGGAAGGGGGGAGTCGGGTCTCGGGACTTTATGTCAAAAATGTCTCCGTCTTCGGGGTAATTTTCAACAGTCTTGGAGCCTTCTACTGCTTTTACTTCAAAGAACCTTGCAGAGAGTCTGATAGGGGGAGGGAGGGAGGGAGGGAGGGAGGGAGGGAGGGAGTGAGAGGGGGAGAGCGAGGGAGAGAGAGAGAGAAAGGGAGGAGAGCAACTGTGAGAGAGAGATGGAGTGAGTGGAGATTGAGAACGCAAGAAATTGAGAGAGCGGTGGAAATAAACTGAACGAGAGAAAGAAGAAAAAATGTATATTTAGTTGTGTGTAGTGACAGATCTACATTCTTTAAGATTGACATGTGGGTTTGAGAGAGAGAGAAAAATAGAGGCAGATGAATAGAGACAGACAGACAGTGAGATAGAGAGACACAGAAATATATATATATATATATATATATATATATATATATATAGAGAGAGAGAGAGAGAGAGAGAGACAGAGAGAGAGACAGAGAGAGAGAGAGGGAGAGAGAGAGAGCGAGAGAGGGCAGTGTTGTCTATAGAGAACGAAAGTGTCTATATTTAGAGACTATATGTCAGTATATTTTAGAATCCTCTGGATAATCCATTTAAATAGACTTCACACACGCAGAATCACAAAACAATGCTGATCAAATTCCAATCAAATAATATGAATGTAGGCATGTTCTGTGGCCAGTATATGATTGTTTGGTTTGCGTTCAGGCCGTGACCTCTCCAATCGACCGGGGGTTTTAATACACTGTTGAGTTGTGATGGAGCCTGGGGCCGTTGTCCTTCATCAGGAATCAGAAACAATCCTGGCAGTCCAAAATGTCTGGGTTGTGTCTCTTGGAAGTGGTTCCGCCAAGAAAACCAAAAGACTCTTTGTCCGGGACGGTGAAAACCCAAAAGGTTTAGTGCAGAATGGAACAAGGAAAATCAAAAAATTGTCAATGCGTTTATAATTAAAACCTGTTTCTTTTAACGCTTACTTAACGAGGAATGTAGAATCATATATGCAAATCTATTGCGCCGCCGTTTACATTATCTGAGTCACTGACTCAGTCAACTAAGACTCCTGTATTCATTTCTGAATGAATCACAAATTGACATGACAGTTCGTTCACACCCCGACCCTGAAAACCTGGGAAGTATTGGACCTTTGCCATCCAAGAGTCTGTCTCCTAACCAACATGCAAAGGGCCCATCGACCGGGCAGGCTTGCAGTGGCGACTCTTTAACCCATGACCAAAGTGGGACACTGTCAGGAATCAACTCATCCTTCCAGAAAGCACTTGGCATCTCCAAACTACCTTTCCCTAAGGTTTCCTCCCTTCCCCTGTTTCTTGTTTGTTGTAAAATCAGGAATGCACGAGGGTTCGTCCACGGCACCCAGGATGATGATTAAAGACGGTAACTGGATCAGCTGTAATCAGCGTGCCCAGAGTAAATGCTAGGGGCTTTAGCACTATTGTCAGGTCACTCCTAGGGGTGAGCCCTTTCCCTTTTAATTATGTCTCCTGCCGCGGCTAAACGACCTAGACAGCTCGCGTGCACCTTTCTCGTTTCATAAGGGCCCCCCTGGAAAACGATCAAACCCCTCCAGAGAGACAGTGTAGAGAATCTAAAACTCGGTGATATGCCTGCCCTTTCATTTCTCTGACAATGAACAATGGCCGCCTCTTAACTAATGGCACTGGCACAGAGAGAGACTCTCCCCTGCATCTGGGTGCGAGGAAGAGAAGGAAAAAACTAACCATTATCCGAAGACATGTTCTATCATGTGATAAATTCTGTTTTCTCAAGCCAAATCCCCCTGTGCCGCCCTGCAGAAAATATTCAAGGCTTGTAATAGAGATTTGAGTACAGATAAAGAGTGGGTTGAAAATTTATCCCAGACATGGAGAAGAGAGAGAGCCTAAAGATGAGAGTATTCCTACGATTCCATCAACATGGATTAATCGTTCATGGAATACCAAGGATAAGTTCTCTATTTAAGATAACTGACTGGCTATCTGCTTTTTATGAGAGGTCAGCTAGGGATGTGTCCTCTCGGATATGCTGTGTGGAGGCTACCCTCTGCTGGCCACATCCGGAACCGCGCTTTAACTTCTACTCGAGTAGCAGCCCATTGGGGGTTAAGTCATTCCATTCATGTTGTCTTTGGCAGGGGATGCTTACTCTCTCAAAGGGGTTGAAATTTTCACTGTTGTAAGAAGATATCTTTCATTGATGTGGGGATTAAAATCGCATTGCCACGGAGGGTTATACAACTCCCATTTCACCAAAATCAAACACGTGGCTTTGGGGTTCGTTTTCTGCATGCTGCGAAGGATCTTATCGAGCAGCCCATAACATTTCATAGGTTGTATTAAACACATGATGCGGTACTACCATGTGTTTATGCCCCATTGTAAATATGGGTATGCCCCATTGCCCATTGTAAATATTGATGCCTGAAGTTTGGTTACATAATAGTCCAGGCCTAAATTGTAATATCAACATATCATCAGCAGGTCTACATTTTAAATCATTTGTTAATTTGGTGATTCTGTATCAATATGCCGTGATTACTTCGCATTACAATTAGCTAACATTTACCCAATGCAGATCCTTATTCGAACAGATCAGACAAGACACAAAGCAGAATTTAATTTATCATATGCAGATTGTTTTATTACCAAAACAAATATATTATATTTACAGATTTGAACGTTGAGCTATTTACATGAATATAATACAGAATCAACCGGCCTGGAATAAAGTACCCTCGCATACCACATGATGGCGACTCATCATTTGGTACAAATGTATTTTCTTTAAAAGTCCTTGTGGCTGAAGCCCACTAGGTGGCACTGCAGCCCGTTCATCTCCCGCCGCCGACCGCTCAGGTTCGTCAAAACCAGGGTCTCCAAACGGCGGAGGTGCTGTTCGTTGGTGGGCTTCCCCTGGGTGTGAGAGCAGCGGAAGTTCTTCGGGGGGCTGTCGGGGAAGGAAAGGTGAAGATGGGACTAGAAATAGAGTGGGTGGTGGGAGAGAGACTAACAGAAGGTGTTGTGGGCCACGAGGGGGTGGGGAAAGAGGTGTTTGGGGAGAGAGGTGTTGCCCTGGGAGAGAATGAGAAGTGGCAGGTGATGGGGGGGAAGGGGGGCGGGGTGGTGTACGTGGAGGAAGGACAACCGAAGTAAGGTGATGGGGGTGGGGAGAGGTAGTCATGATGCAGGCCTACAGAGTTGTTAAACGAATATATTAGGCTGGACGGCCTCTCTTTGAAGTTGTGGGCGTCTTTATCCGGACTCGACCCATTTGTCCTTTCCTCAGTGGCTGTCCCGTCCGCTCTGAGAGCGAGGTCGGTGCTGCAGGACGAGTGACGGGGTTCAGCGTCCGTGTTCTTGGGATGGTTGTCCATGTAGTGTTTGAGTTCCCTGATGAGGCCCGTGCTCTGTGACGGGGATATCTTTTGCATGTAACCGTCCAGATGTGTGATGCAATGATGAATGCCCGCTGTCTCTATGGGGACAGCGGGGGCGCTGGAGTGTGCGTGCGCATCCGGGCCGCGCATGTCGGGGACGCGTTGAGCATTCTTCCGGAAATTTCGGGTACAATCTATTGAAACGGGAAATAATATATTGGTATGAATTATTATACATTCGAGGGAAACATGGCTACATGTTTCGGGGAAGGTTGACTACACGTGAAACCATCCATCCACAATTTAGCTGCAGAAAGTATTCTTTCACCAACCATTTCTCTGTCCGTCTGTCCAGCTACGGAGGTACTCCACGGCCAGGTCTAGAATCGCTGCTTTTTCTATCTTGGGATTCTGTAACCGCTGTTGAATTAATAGAAAGTTAAATCCACATGTCATAACAAGAATCACGGAAGGATACACGAATTGAGGAGTCATACACAGGTAGCAATATATCGGACTATAGGCCTACTTACAGCATCGGATGTGTAACGTGATAACAAGGACTTGAGCTCCCCCAAACTCTGGTTGATGCGGTCTCTTCTCTTTTTCTCCACAACTGGTTTCAAGATCTACGATAAAGTGAATGTATCGTCAACATTACGTTTCTTTGATATTGTTTAGTCATTAGAAAG
>NC_079421.1:17820747-17915747 GCF_026213295.1 Gadus chalcogrammus | reverse complement strand
GAACAGAGATTCTCCCTATTATTTTAATGACAGATTGAGGGCCAGCCTGATGGAGCATCTTTTCAATTGCCTTAATGCTGGTTTCTCGTATGTTCTGAACATCATGTACTGCATTATTTCATTGTGCAAATAAAAGAGATATAGCTACAAAAAAGAAAACCTATAGCCTACGCAATGGTATTCCATCCAGACGTGACTTTACTAAGCCTAATAGGTTTAGACTATCATCCTAAATGTCGCCATCGTGTTACCACAATGAGAATATGAACATCCAAGAGACCACAATAAATGGCGATGCAAGAGCCATCTTACCAAACGATCCTAACAATGACATTTTGCACTTCACTATATGCAATGTGGAAAAGCTATACAGGCCACTCAGGGTGCAAAGGATGACAATCGTCAGGATGAACCGCAATCACCGGATGAAGATTACTACGCATTGTGTAGTGTGAAGTAGACCATCGCTTCAGCCTCCTTGGAATCAATATCTCACGGGGCGCAAGCAGGTCGACGCAGTTTTTACGCAACAGGTCTAGAACAATGTGCATTGCCCTACCTGATGTTAATATCCTCCCTCCACAAACAGAGCCCCACTGCCTTTAACTGTGAATGATGTGGATTAAATTCGACCTTGTTGACTTCAATAACAAAACAGTTGTGTTCGAAGCCACATTTAATTGAAAAGGAATTTTCTCCAGGGAAATTGGCGCGTGCAAAGCCTGCATGGTTATCAAAACATATAGGCCTAGCCTATTAATGATAGCATAATACCGGTAGGCCTTTGAGGAATTGCATACTTTTGATAGTAGGACTTCTGTAGACTCTTGCAAAAAAAGTCGCAAGAGGCCATCCCGTTGGACACGCGCCGGGCTTGGAGCCCATAAAACAACACACTACCCAAATCGCACTTAGGGTGCTAATAGGCCGCTTGACCCACGCGCCAGATGCAAACCCCACACCCAAGTTAGGAGCTGGGGGAGCACGTCTTGGGGAGAGGGGAGGGTTTGGCACATCGACATTTTTTGTTTGGACAGCTGCAGTATAAAATAAAAGCCCGTCTAAGCACGGACTTTTATTTTACTGGGAAAAGGTTTAATAGGACCAAACTGGTCCAATGCCTTGATATATCGCCTATATAAACGAAAACGTATTCTAAAACCATGTAGCATGTAATCGAAAGGGTCTATGCATCGTTAACATACCACTTAAATGCGTTCGTTGATGGAAAGTGAATTCAGATGCGTATTTTGTTGCATGGCAATATGTACGGCTTCCTTTGACTTAAATCCTCAGCTGGAGGTTGATCATGGGGGTTTGACTTGACGACGCTGGATACCAATTGCAATTCATAGGAAACAATGCCCAGTCAATTTACGCGCTTTGAGCTTGCGGTCCGCCTGCATACCAGTGCGCGCTCTACCAGAGGTCGACATCTGCTCCGGTGGGCTGCTCGCCTAACCCCTATAATTAAACAAATGATTCGCTTCACTCGGCCGAGGTGTCCCACCCCATCCCCTTTGAGATGCTGAGCAGTCTGTGTGCTCCTTTCCCCTCTTCCAATAAAACGTGGGTCTTTCCACGAAAGCTTAGTGCAGAGGTGTGTAGAACCAAATATGCGCAACCCTCCCTTGGACTGCGTTACCGTTTCATGTTTAATCTGCCATCCGTTTACACAGAAAACGTAATTAACAGTCAGGAATATAAAGCTGTTTTGACAACGATGTTTATTAGAACAAAAAAAAAAAAAAATACTCCTTACTGCTGCAAATACATTGCAACATTCCTCCATCTTTAACCTTTAACCATTAAGACCAAACATAAGAGTTTCATCCGAGGGTGAGAGTGCATGCAGTGGTTCAGATGACCGCTCTGTGCTCAGACTTTGGCCACCGCCCGACCCGTGGCTTTCTGATACTCCTGCTGTAGACTGGACAGAACCTCCCGGTGCTGCTCAGACTTCTTCTCCATTTCCTTCAACAGTGCTTCATATCTTTGACTGTAAAAAAAGAGAAGCATGAAAGGTTTTTATTAATAAATAAGGAAATTTGCTGTCTATGTTAAGGGTATTATTGTATTAAACTTCCGGAGAACATGCAGTGATCTAAACATCGCTCAGGGTAGCAGTATTTATGTTCTATATGGGTCCACTTTGATTATTTATTTTTTTATGTTTATACTTGGGTTTCTCAGGAATTGGTGATGACATATTGATATGTGTTGCAATGTTTCGGTACTGGTTTATTAAATGTTTTATAGTTTGGCATTTTTTCTACATTTGATTCCTGCCTGTAAAATGAATATTAAATGAAATGTTTAATATAATTTTTTTTGCAAGACTTGTGCAAGTATCACTGTGCAAGTATTAAACTATTGTGTGGATCATAACTACCTGTACAAAGGCATGCACATGATCACAGTTCAATTCAATACGAAGTGCAATATTGTGAATGCAGATTATTCACTAACCATTACCCATGTACACCTGTCAGTGGTAGTAGATTAACAATATATACACTAGTTAGTTCATAATGTGGTGGAATTGTATGATGATAACTAGTAAACACAACTCACATCTCTCCATTAATATATTCTAGCCTTTTTGCTACAGTTGCCTTCGCCTCCTCCAAGTCTTGCTTCACCAGTACCGGGCCAATAAGCTTATATACTGTGTTTGAACTCTCCATTAGGTCCAGCTCCTAAAACAAAAGTCATAAGAGCACCAGTTAATATATTTGTTGTAGCTCGTTAGTGAACTGCATTTTAAGTTGGGAGATATGTTATTGTATAATAATGATGAGAACGCAGCAACGACCCAAATATCCAGAACAATACCTCTTTGACAATGTTGTTCTCTGTCAACTGTGCCTCTAGCTTCTGTCGGGCTGACATGCTTTTACTGACATCTGCATAAGAAGGGCATGGTTATGATCATTATAGTATACATTTGTTTATAACAGTTGTATGCGTACAAATGCCAAAATACTTGCATTAAACAGAAAACGCTTGCTATTTAATTTCAAAAACAGCTATATTGTGCGAGCTTGACACAGCATGGCAGAAATTGGCCCAAGATTCAGAGTAGATTCGAATCCTAGCATTCACCTTTCTGCATCTGTTTGTATTTCTCCAACTCCGATTGCAATTTCTTCTGAAGTGCTTCCGCCATATTTATAAAATGGTTACTTAAACCCGACCAATGAGTCAATTAAACGAAAAGATTAGCCAAATTTCACTAAACAAGTGCCTAGCTATAGTTTGAGCTAACAGGAAAGAGGAGTGGTTCGACCGGATATGAGACCAGACTTCAAAATAAAATACAATGTGCAGGTTCCGTTTATCAAATTAATACATATTTACTGAATCACATATTTTAAATTAATAATAATAGGACAAACACCAAATCGATTTTGTTTACTCAATTTTACCGTGTTTATGTGTACACCTGATCTCATCGGCATCCATAATATTCTGTAGACACAACTGAGCGCCACTGCAGCGGTTCTGACGACATTACTTTGCGACGCCAGTTCAGTCCCCCTCATCACCCTGAGTTGAAAATGGCGTCCTCGTTTTGGAAAGGGATTGTCGGCGTTGGACTTTTTGCCTTAGCTCATGCAGCTTTCTCAGCAGCACAGCGTAAGTCTCGATGGTAGCATGTTGACCATGATATTGTTGTGATTATAAAAAATCCGATGCCGTCGTTTGAACAAGCATCCTGTTATAAATTATCCAGCCACAGTGCAAACTGCGGCCTGTGGGCTGAAGGCTAAGTAGCGGCTAGCGCAGTTTAGCTGAATTCTGAATCAATGGCTTTGAGACTCCGCTGAATCGTTGACATCGCCGAATTACAATTCTGTATGTAATGGCAGGACGCCGTTTGTCAATGTATTGCCCCACACGCACCTTTTTTATTTTGTCTTAAGAGTCGTGTGTCGCTGTTCTGTTATCTAACATTTTCTTCTTTATTTCAGACCGATCATACATGCGCCTCACAGAGAAGGAGAATGAAATGTTACCAATAGATGTAGGTTATTTTTACTCCTATATTACAGGATCTAGCAAAAATGTTATCCTTGTTCTACAAATCGTCTGAACTTCGTTCCTCGTCTTTCGCAGATTGTTCTACAGACGTTATTGTCGTTTGTCATGACCTGTTATGGTATTGTCCATATTGCTGGCGAGTTCAGAGAAATGGACGCCTCTTCAGAGTTGAAAAATAGGTATGCTTTCATCATCCCACCGAAGCAATCTCGGATGTATAAGGACTGTATTACAATATTTACACCTGTAAAATATACCATTGTCTACCCCACTTAATCATTTTGAACTATGTTGATGCTATTTAATACTCCATAAAGACCATTAGAGGAAAAAACTGTCCGAGAACCCATTTCACAGCACTTATAACACATTTTCTTACTTTGTTTTTACACAAACCGTATAGTCTGGTAGGGGTGAGGGTGGATCAGAAGATCCTGCATTTCTGTTCAACGTGTTCAGCCTAACCCTATATCCTCTTCTAGAACATTTGACACGCTCCGGAACCACCCGTCCTTCTACCTTTTCAACCACCGGGGGAGAGTACTGTTCCGCACCCCTGAGCAGGAGGCTTCCTCCGCCCGCAACCAACAGGCTCTTCCGAACCCACTACGACTACGCAAGCTGGAAAATTTTCAATGACACTGGCCTCATGTCGTCCTCTTCTGTGCCCAGATGAGTTTGCTTTTTGTCTAGATCAAAAGGCAAAGTGAGAATTAATACCCCCCCTCTTTAATTGGTCTTGTACATAAACTAATATGCTGGCTGTCCATGCATCTCTCTGACTTTCTGTCTCTTTCTGTCTCTCTCTCCATGAAACTCATCATTACTATATTTAACAGATTGTGCCAACCTTTCCATTTTGTTGTCAGGCAGATTTGTTTTGTAGTCATCATAACTGCTTTGGAGTCTTAATATTTGGAGACGCCTGCCCCTTTCATTTTTTTCTTGTCCCTTTTGAGTAGAAACCGGGCTATTGATCCTGTCCCTTCTGAGCAGAAACCTTATTGATATCCATTGTTGGAATGAGGGGCAAGGCATGTCTCATGAACCGTTGCCTATGTCCAAGCCGCCGCAGTTTATATTTTTATTTATTTATTGTTAACAGAGTTGTAAGATCTAACAATGGACACTTGACTTTTGAGAGAATACCATAATAATTTCCTGTGGACTGTCTGAGTCTAATTTGTTAATTTTGTATGCACTGAAAGGCTTGGTCCATGAGGTCTATCGGTGCCCGAACAAGGCAAGATAGGGGAATATTAAGCTGAGGAAAGTGGTGTCACAGTTGCTGAAATGAGTATGTGAACCCCCATTAGAAAAGTAATAATTTGTTCGTAAGGGTTTCCCTTCATATTTGTTAAGATTTAAGACTTTTTAATTTAATAAAAGCAGACTGATTTTAAAAATGTCAGTATTTTCCTTGATTTTGGATCAGTTTTGTATTCTGATGTAGTAACAGTGATCACTCTTTCTAACCAAAGGAGTTTTGCCACCAGCTGTATAAATGTAAAGAACTGTTTAACTTTTAAATTCTCCTCACATGGTTTGGAACTGATTACCGACTGTCTTGATTACATTTTTTAGATCCTAGTTATGATTTTGTTGAAAAACAACATGCATGTGGACCTTGACCACCACTCCAACTGGGTTTGTTTGTTGCTGGATGGAAGTGGTTCCATCTTAAACCCAGTATTACCAATACTTGTCATGGGGATATGATTTGAGATGATGTATATCTGGGGTAGTTGAGCCAGTCAGACATCCAACAGTGATTGATATACCATTAATAAAGTGCAATGTCCACTTGTATGGACATGGGAGAACTGCAAACAAAAGGCAGACAGTGGGCAGCTTTGGCCATCTCAACTGCTATTCTCTTTTGTATAATTTAATTTAGATAATAACTTTAAGGTTTTTTATATATAAAATATAGTGAATTTGCATGGTGAAGTTGGTTGTATGGGTCTTTGACTTCCAAAGTACTTCCTGTTCACGACAGCTTGTATACTTATTGAGAACTACAAAGTAACAAACTTTTATCCCCCCATAATTTATATTTTAATTTGATTCCATAGCAAGATTTGATTGGCAAAGATAAAAGGTTCTCATTGTGTATGCAAATGATACATTTCTTTAGGCAATAGAGTGTCTTGTTATATTATTCAGCAATGCACAACATTCTGCCCATGTATGTGTTTTCTTTTGTTATTAAAAAACGTAAGATCACAAAACCATCCATATTTATCCATCTTTTCTTCCAAAATACTTTAATGCTCTGCAATGGGATTCCCAAAAATATTCTATACTTTGTATGAACATTAAAAAGTAGCTTACATTTTATATATATATATATATATATATATATATATATATATATAATAGGAACCGAACCAAACAAAATGCTATACTTCATCAATGCAGTAGAGCTTAAAATGCAGCAGAGTGCAGCTGTGCAAGGTCAAGAACAGGTGTCTGTCAACTGTTGTGGCAGATGTCAGGATTACACAGCGCTGCTTGTGTACGGAGTCCAACGAGTGCTTTGGCCACTGATTGTGTAAGACAGAGGAGTCGGTTTACGGGGGTGTTGAAGAATCGGTACCACATTGGCATCCTCACGGTCACAAGTTTGTATTGAAAAAAATAACAAGACAATTATTGCTGTTGTTGAAGTTTGGACACCACTGACAGTTGGTTGATAAACCGTGGAAGCGACTGCACTATGGTTGGTCTGTCACGTCGGCCAGTCCCATATCTAACCTCCAAATTGTGGAGTTTTGGTGTCCAGCCATCCAACCCCGGTCTTTCTGAATGTGGATATCATGCCAACAGTTTGAGGTAGACCAGATTTCTCATGTGAGCCCAAACTCTTCATTAGTGCATTGTCGTTTTTTTCTTTTTATACCTTTAGTAGGAAGTATAATTACAGTCTATATGGCTGTAAATACAGTGCTAAAACATCAGACCAGCTGAACAGATACCCTATTATTAGCTTCTAATAATTATAAGTATAGTAATACTAAGGAGCTGCCTTGAACCCCTTGACCCAGAGGAGTGATTGGGGATGGTGCAGGTAGCAGCCATTAAACAATCTCCCCAGCCACTGTTAGCTGACAGCAGCTGGGTCTGCTTCCTTTTAGGATGGAGTGGTGGTATGTGTGTGTGTGTGTGCGTGATGGCAGAAATGTGTGCTCCGCAGACCTGGGATGGGAGCCATATGGAAGTCTATGGCTTGAAGAGGATTATAATCTCTCTGACTTATCCTCAGAGGATCCAGTCCCAGCCTTCAGGCTTAAACCCCTTAACCTCCACCTCGGACAGGAAGTGATGTAATGGCCTGGGTGGAGGGGGTTGGTGTACAGAAGGGAACCACTAGCCTAGCTAATCATCGTCCCCTTCATATACCCCCCCCCCCCCCGCCCCACCGCCACCACCTGCCCAACTTGAGCCTCCCATGTGTTGTTATTGGCAGATGCCAGTTATTTCCACAGTCTCTTCACTATCTGCCGTGGTCGTTGTGGAGCTGTTGGCCTGATGCCTGCTTCTCGTCCATCTCCACCAGGGTGTCTTCCAGCTGCTGGATCAAGACACGCTTCTTGAACCTAGAGGAAGAAGAACAAATGCTTTAGGGATTAACCTAGAAGACCATCTCTGTCTCTGTCTCTGTCTCTGTCTCTCTCTCTCTCTCTCTCTCTCTCTCTCTCTCTCTCTCTCTCTCTCTCTCTCTCTCTCTCTCTCTCTAACTCGGTTTAAGGTAGTCGGGGGTGTGGTTCTCTCACCTTGCAGCCTCTTTGATGGCATGGTGGATCAGGTACTTCTGGACATGCACCGGCCCCCTCACTTCCTCCAGGAGTCTGAGTATTGCTTCAAAGTCTTGAGGAGAAAGCACAGAGACAGACGGCAGAGGGCGATGTAAGGGCAGTACCGAAAGAGATGGAAAAATAAATCAATAAAAACATCCTCCAGTTACTATGGAAATTGAATCCTCAACCCAGGGCCCGTGTGTATACTTCACTCACTGCGCCCAGGTTTCCGGACCTCCTTGACGACCCGTGTCCGTAGCTCGGCCTGGCTGCAGTCCAGCGGGGGGATGATTATCGTCTCCAGAACCGCAGCGTCCCCTCCGGGGCCCTCCGACTGTCCGTCGTGACCCGGCGGACTCAGCGCGTCGCAGCTCTGCTTCTCCTCCACCAGACCGCCATTACTCTCCTCCTCCTGCACCTCCTCCTCCTCCTCCTCCTCCTCCTCCTCCTCCGCAGGGTCCTTGTCCTCCTGCACGGCCTCGTCCGTCCCCCCTGGAGGGTGTGCCGGTCTGGGCCTGGCCCCAGGCCCGCCCCCCCCCTCCTGGGGCAGGACGGCGGGGCTCCCTGACAGTCCGTCCACCTCGCTGGGCCAGGAGAGCGCCAGCTCGGGCAGCAGGGCGGCCCCCTCCCCGTTGCTCTCAGGGAGCCCCACGCCGGAGCCATCTGCTCCGAGAGGAGGAGGAGGAGGAGGAGGAGGAGGAGGAGGTGGAGGAGGAGGAGGTGGAGGAGGAGGAGGAAGAGGAGGCAGGGTCATTAAAGGGTTTGTGTGGATCCAACTGATACCGTGTGTTGAAGCTCCTAGTGAGACATTGATGCTAGTGTTATGTTAACTCTAGTGGGATACTGTACCAACAAATATCAATTGAAAAATAAATAATTATTATGAATTAATATTCCCATTCTTATATCCATGACATAACAAATGCAACATTAATCACTGAGGGGTTTAATTCATGTTACATTCATTGTATTGTTTAGCCGGACATGAAATAAGATTTTTTTTTTTTGTTCAATATATTTGGTTATTATTATATCATACAAAACGAGGGAATGGTAAGGGGAACACTATCGGGCTTCTGCTTGTCCCAAACCAAACCCTGCTCCCTGGCTCCACCTACCTTTGTGTTGGGGGAGGAGCTTGGCTGGGCTCTGCGGTGACAGAACCCCCGGCAAGGGCTTTCCCGCCACGTGGTTGGCAACGGGGGGCGGAGTCTGCGGTCGCCGCAGCAACGGGGACACGCTGCGCCTCTTCTTGAGCGCCACGCCGGAGCTGAGGTCTCCTGAGCCCGCCCTCTTCTTGCTCTGCGGGCCGACCACGAACTCATCCGCCTCATCGATCATCATGCCCTGGGGGAGAGAGGACCTGTTAGAGGACTGGGTCTCCAACGGGGGGAGGCCCGCGCGATTGAGTGGTACACAGAGGTATCTCCAAAAAAAAAAATAAGTTATGTCATTTATTTAAAAACATAATCACAAAATGGTCTAAAAAACTTTAGACCATGAGATCATTAAAATGGGGTTTGAAATAAGTTAAAGGAATAAATATGCCTCCTGCGTGAATTGTTTGTAGCTGAATAGGGCAGGCCTATGCTACTGTAATTTGTTATAATGTATATTGTGTTATGTAACATCGGTCACAATGGTGGTATTTGGGGAGACAAATATTTTCTGAGGTAGTACGCGGTATAAATGGTTTGAGAACCACTGTGTTGGAGGACTGGCTCCCTGACAGTGGACCGGGCCACAGTAGTGTCTCTGAGTGTAGAATGTGTCCCCTATAATTGGTTCAATTGATGCTCTCCTTTATAACTGATTCATTCAACGTAATATTGATTTCTTGAAACAATTTCATACATAAGTGACAAATACTGCAACCCATCAAATGTGTGCCTGTATCAATGTGATACTTCATTTACCAATTGCTAACACCCTCTCACCCTATATATGATATCCTTGTAATAATGTGTTTGACATTTCAAATAACCATGCTCTTCAATTTTAAGTAAGTGGGCCTTCAACTTCTGGCAAGAGGACCGGGCATCACCATGGTAAACTCTATTTCTTTCTCACCAAAGGGAAATTTTTTCGATCCTTTATTTGACGGGAGCTTGTCATCTATGAGCAGGCTATTGTTGGGCGGCTTTCTCTACGACGCGGGTACGGGTAGACTGGGAGCAAAAAGGTCCCCGTCCCACCATCATAGTATCCTGTCCCCCCCATCATGTACCTTCTTGTCCTGTTTGAAGGGATTGCCGAACGTGTGCAGGCGCTTGGGCTGGTCGGGGTCCATCTCTCTCAGCGGCGACGGCATCATCTTCAGGTATTCCTGGTAGTTCCCCATCTGAGCCACGGGGATACTGTGCAGATAATCTTAAGAGGCCCAGAAGCGAACGGGAGGAGAGAATGAGGATTTGAACGTGCATTTGCCGTCACATCAACATCATTCGAAATAAAAGTCATCGGGGATCAAAGGTCTGTACTTGGAAATTTTAATTTTTTATCATAACCCAGTCACAGTCAACGCATTCAAAAGCAACATTTTAGCTGCAGGTGGAAGCTATGAAAGGTTTTGAATGGTATCCAATGTTGGAATTCTTGCTATCGATATCGACACTACACCTGTGCCATTAAACTCCTATTGAGAATCAAATCCTCAATTCCCCTTTCCCTTAATGATTAAAAGATCTACCTTCGTCTTGACCTCTGATCAGCTTCTGCGTACTCCGGAGCAAATTGGAGCGCATTCTGCTCAGCTGGTCCAACAGATTCCTCCTCGGGATGTCGTATGCGTTCCTGTACGACTGAGGCTTCAGACTCTATGGACGGGCGCCAAACAAGCCAATCAAACACTCCTCCTCACAGGCTCAACCAATCACACGTCACAGGCATTTGGCGAGTGGAGCTGTGGGGGGCTACCTTGTTAAGCAGTGCGATGTGGAAGCCGGCAAACTCTTTGAGGTTGACGTCGGCCAGGTGCAGGGGGGACTCCCCGGCTAGGCCCTGGAGGAGCTGCTTGAAGTCCCGTCGGTGGTGGGCCAGGGACAGCGAGCTGGAGAGGCTCCGGACCTTCATCCCAGTCTCCTGGGGGGCCTTCTTGCCCACCGACACGATCAGACGCTCCGACTCCATCTTGGCCTGGGATGTTGACAAGAGTGTTGAATGAATGGTTTCTGTTTTTTCAAAGGGCGTCCTCAATTCCTTTTATAGGGTTCTGTTGTTGTGTTTATCATATGCGCAATACAACAAAGGGCAATTCTATACAGTGGATCAGTGGGCAGCAACAACTACATAGTAGTCATAGAGAAATATTAAATGCATTAAAAAGAGTCATAAATTAGGGCAGAAATAGCAAAGAATTTGAAAATAACAGAAAAAAAACATTAGCAGCAGCACAAAAACACAACGATGAGTACTGTATACATGAGAAGAACCCTATCATCACCTAATCTTCAACGTATTAAGCTCATATTACACCCAAGTAGATCGTTCAATGTTTAGACCTCGATTCTTTATAATGATAACACATTTGTGCAGACCCATTATTGGTTGCACTAAGATCCCCAGTGAGCTACCCTGAATCACCTGTTGGCTGAGTTTCTTCAGGTAGGCGATAACGCTGTAGCTGAGGCCACAGTCCATGTTGTCGGCGATGAGGTTGGGCACCCCCATCATCCTTAATGCCTTCTTCAGCGGCTGTGAGTCCCAAAACACACACCCAGCACAAGGCAGAGGAGCGGACGGTGAGAATGGGACCAACCCAGGGCTAATAATAATAATAATAATAATAAATTTTATTTATAATGCACTTTATATTCAAGAATCTCAAAGTGCTTCAGAGAAAAAAATACCAAAAAACTATTAAAAAGGGGGAACCTCAAAGAAAGTTTAGCTAAATGCTCTTTTAAAGAGATGGGTTTTGAGGTTCCGTTTAAAAAGAGCTGTAGTCTGTGGAGCCCTCAGGTGGTCAGGGAGGGCGTTCCATAGTCTAGGGGCAGCAGCAGAAAAGGCCCGATCACCCATGGTGCACAGCTTCGTATGTCGGGTTTGGAGGGTGTGAGTGGATCCTGAACGGAGTGTACGTGAGTTTGTCGGGGGGGTGAGGAGTTCCTGAAGGTAGAGGGGGGCAAGTCCGTGAAGGCACTGGTGGGTGAGGAGGGAGACCTTGTACTCAATTCTGAGTGAGACAGGGAGCCAGTGCAGTGATTTCAGGATGGGGGTGATGTGGTCATGCTTGCGCACCCTCATCAGGACCCTGGCAGCACTGTTTTGAATGTATTGGAGCCTCTGGATGCTCTTGCCAGGGATCCCAATGAGGAGTGCATTGCAGTAGTCCAACCTGGAGGAGACAAAGGCATGGACGAGCTTCTCTGCATCAGCCAGGGTGAGTGATTGGCGGAGTTTGGCGATGTTCCTGAGGTGGTATAAAGCTGTCTTACAGAGGTGTTTGATGTGGGTGTCAAAATTAAGTTGTGGGTCCATTTTAACACCGAGGTTGGTGACGGATGTGGAAAGGGGGATGTTTTTGCCAGAGAAGGTGATATTGGTGATGGTGGGGGAGCGGAGCTGATGTGGCGTGCCAATAAGGATGGCTTCCGTTTTATGGCTGTTAAGTTGTAGGAAGTTGAGCTTCATCCACGCCTCTATCTCCTCCAGGCAGGTGGTCAGTGTGGATGTTGGCAGAGGGGCAGAAGAAGTGGGGGTTGTCCTGATGTAGAGCTGTGTATCATCAGCATAACAGTGGTAAGACAAGCCATGCCTGCTAATGACACTACCCAGGGGGAGCATGTACAGTGAGAACAGTGTGGGGCCCAACACCGAGCCCTGGGGGACACCGCAGGTGACGTTGTTGGTGTGTGATTTTGCTTTGCCCAGGGCAACGTGCTCAGTTCTGTCAGTGAGTAATAATGATCCATGTTCACGAGGTGCTAAGTGAAAGCAACGTGAGAAGGCGCGTCGGGTTACCCACCATGAGGTAGTAAGGAGGCATCGTCTTCAGGTAGCTCTCCAACGCCTGGCGCCACTTCAGATTGGGTTTCAGCTTGTGTACCTTGAACAAGTCATCTGCAAGGAAGAGAGGCCATGGGGACGAGAGAAGAACATCAAGGTTGATATCCCTTCCGATGTATCAATGGCATAATAAAGGGGAGGTTAACCCTTACAAAATAGGTTTTGAAAAGCCCCACGTGGGGATGCTGCTTACCATGGTTCATGCTGATAAAATGTTTGATTGGTGAAATGTCATCTACCATGTTAAGTGTCATGTGTTTTTTGGTGCCACCTGCTATATAAACTGGTGTCCGAACGATTGGCTTGTGGCGCCATGTAACAGAATGGTGATCAAGCCCATGGCCGGCTAATGAAAGCCCTTGCATTTGCATAATTATGAATGTTACGAACTTGGGTGTTGGTGGCGACACGTAATCTCTGGGAAAGATTACCACTTGCAGCCAAAGATGTCGCCAAAGACAACAAAAGATGAAATCTTTTAGGTTTAGCCACTTTAACACAAGACACTAACAACAAGTGTGTGTGAAGGCTCACCGAGTAAGGGCAGAAGCACCGGGTAGTTGTAAGGCATGACGAAGAGGTTGACGCAGGTCAGCGTGGTGCTGGCCTTAAGGTAGCCGAAGGGTTGGCCCAGGTCGCTGGGCTTCCCACTGCTGCTGACAAACACCTGGCGACATAAGGGGGGAGCTCAGGGTCTAGCTTTTAGGTAACCTCACTAACACTAAAGGGGAATACTATGGGGTATCTGACTGCGGATGAAGAGTTCCCTAGTCCAACTCTGGGTGGACCCTTACAAATACAAGCTAGAGATATAACTGGATTTAATTCTGATTTAATTCTGATTACATTTGTATTCCTCATTCTGGATTTCATTTTAAAACAATGCATAGAAAGACATATCATTGATTTATTCTTTTTCGCTGCAAGAGCATGCAGTAACTATTTACATAAAAACAGTGACTGAAGGCGAGCATATTAATAATAATAAATGAAATTTATATAGCGCTTAATATGGTACTCTAAGACGCTTAGGACACTGGAACTGTTCCGACCCGCTTCAACTCAGAGTCTACCTCCAGGTCAAATCACACACATGGCTGTACAACAGTACGGCGAGACAGACCAACATGTGGAGCCGTTGGCGAGCACTGGTCCTACCTGCCAGCACATGTGCGGGGCCTTCCTCTCCAGCACGTACTGCGTGAGGGGCGAGGGCTCCAGCTCGTACTTGTCGAAGGGCAGCTTGTCGATCACCATGGGCTCACAGTCGGCACAGGAGAAGCGCACCACGGGGTGGGCAGAGCGGGGCGGCTGGGGCCCACACAGGTGAACGAGTGTCAATATATTTAAGAGTGTGTGGCTTTTGGATGCAACGAAAAACAACGTTTGTTTCAGATGACTCCAATGGTTTTAGTCTATAAAAAGTGTATCAATAATAACATTCGGCAAATGACCACCGTCTTGCTTTGACTTTGTATATAAATATGATCAACAAAATAACCAAAATATTAGATTATCGTAGTGATTGTTTAGTATTTGTGATGATGATGATGATGAATGATTAATTGATTAATCGTTTAAATGAGCATGGACAAACTCTATGTCCCGATCTCTCACCAGAGCTGGAGAGTTGGGTTCTGGCCAGAAGGACTCTGGGATGGGCCAGTGGCCCACGGGCAGTCCGGTCTTCGGGTTCGGGCGCACGTAGATGAGCTTGTGGCAGCTGTGCCAAGGTTGTGAGTTGAATAACGATACAGATCGGCTTGACTCTACGGAGCCATCTGTAACGCAAACAGTTTGAAATAAGACAAGACTTTCACATTCCCTAAATTGTTTGACAAGTCCACAGACATACACTGCCTCACAAGTATAGCAATACCTTGATAAAAAACGTTTTTACAACTCTTAGAACAAGTACTATCATGCCACCAATGAAATAACTTGGCAATACATCTTGGCAATACAACCTAGCTGTCATAATATTTTAAAACCCATAGAATGAGGTGTTCGACGGGTTTCCAACTTTATAAACGCCTTATTCAGGTTCAGACACGTCCAGTATTCTGAATTTATTCTGAAGGGTTCTAAATGAAAGGATTCTGGGCTGAAGGCCGGTTGGTGGAACCTACCTTCCCCCGCTACGGGCGGATCGGAGGCGCTCCTCTCAAAGTTGATGACCACCCCGCTCTGGACCTTCTGCACCAGAGACTCCAGACACTGGTTCAACATCCTCTGGGTCCGCACGCAGTAGGAGCGTCCTGCGAGAGGCCACAGGCTCAGACTCAACAGGCTCAGACCCAACAGGCCTAGCGTTAACCTAACGTCTGGGTTGTTCTGGGATCAAGGCCTATCATTTTTTTAATCGCTATTTTCTCAGTCACTCTGAGTTGTTGGAGTTTTTTTTAATTCTGCATAATGTGACTTATAAATGTTGGGGCAGTCTAGAGGCTAGGGTGTTTGACTCAATTACAATTAGGGCATTTTGCAGACGCTTTTATCCAAAGCGACTTACATCGGTTAATACACACATTGACACACCGACGGCAGAGTCAACCATGCAAGGCGACAGCCAGCTCGTCAGGAGCCGTTAGGGTTAAGTGTCTTGCTCAGGGACACTCAGCTAGGAGGAGCCGGGGATCGAACTAGCAACCATTCAGTTACAAGTTCCAAATGCTCTACCTCCTGAGCTAAGCCGACCCAGCCAATAGGTTCAGTGTATTCATTCCCCAATGGCTGAGGCATACCTGTAGTTAACCTAGAGCTAGATGTCTAACCCCGCCATCAAACCCCTCTCTCCCAACCTCTCTCCCAGACAAAAGCATCTGCTAAAACAAAATGAAACAATTACATACCAGAAATGCCTAATAGTCTGTCATTACTGGTGCTGATGAGTACTTCTGCTACACTGGCGACGCTACCTTCAGAGAGAGAGGAAGAGGACACCTTACCTCCGGTGACCTCACACATCTGCGTGATGGCAGACTCGTCCGTGGGGACGCTGCCCAGCTGCTCGCTGTCAGGCGTGGCGGCCCCCGGGAGCCTCAGAACCAGGGCGAACAGCCGCTGGTCCCACCGGAAGGGCTCCTTCGTCAGCTCACTGCCTGGCAGGGGGGAGTTCAGCGGCAGGTGCAGCTGGGCCGTGAGCCAGGGAGAAAGGGAGGGAGGGTAGAGTGGTAGAGAGAGGGAGGGAGGTAGAGAGCAAGGGAGAGGGATGGGAGAGGGAGTAAGACATTTGGAAATACTATTTTCCAAATGTTTAATTTTTGTCTACCCTTATATCAAAAAAAGACATATGTATATAATATATAAATATACATATACATAAACATATATATATATAAGCATAAATGGTATTCCTTCCATTTTTCTAATTTTTTTTAGGGATTATTTGTGCCAGTTTAATAAATGTGAAAATGGATTGTGTCAGCCGTTCTGCTGTTGTTGTTCTCACCTCTTCCGGAACCCCAGAGCTGTGAGTCAGCTTGTTGCCGTCAGTGATAGTGATGATCACAGAGGGCTCCAAGAAGAACGGGTTACGACCCTGTGAGGACGAGACAGTTGGGTTAGAGCCGTGATAAAACGTGTCACATATCTGGTTACCGCTCAGACACTTTATATTCCATCCAGACCCATACAAAAAAAAAAACATTAGACACGTGATTACATGTAATTATATACATATACACACATACATCTGAGCGACCCTGATAAAATAGCCTAGATCTTTTGACAGTCTATATTATTGTTGCTTACGCCTATGATAGATAGGAGGAGATGGAGTTTATGTCCAAATGAAATCACTGAGAGATTGGTTAAGCTTGTTTTGCAGCATTAGCTATCGGAAAAAACAACAACCACAATACCATTCGCTAATTATTGACTCACTATCTAGCTATTCTTTGGTATGTTCATCCCCTTGATATTTGCCAATAGTTTCAGGAGGACAAAACTTGAAAACGGTCGACGCCATACGCTGTGCGGCGGCGTTGAATGCGTCTCACACCTGCCCGTAGTTGTCGATGCCCGAGACGAGGCGGTTGAGGTTGAGGAGGTCGAAGGCGGTGCGCAGAGCGTGGCCCAGGGTGGTCAGGCCAGACGCCTGCAGGTTCTTCAGCTCGCTCATGAAGGTGGCGTGGTTCTCCTTCCAGCCGGCCTGGAGACACACGGAGGCACAGGGGGGGGTCGTCTAACGGTGTGACCGCATGGGGGAACGTCCATGTCTCCACACAAGTCACAAACACTTTGGAATAAACCACAGAGGGGGATGAATAGATTAATAAATCATTTGGTTTCAATATCACCAATAGCTTATCCAACATCTTACTATGTCCATGGCCTAGACTACAGAGCTTTTTTCAGGGGAGAGTATCTAATTACACACATGATAGGAATTGAAAAATGAGAGGGAGGGAGAAGTGAGAAACCACAACACAGGCATAGGTAAAGCCGAAAGACTATTGGCTCTTTTTCCTACTCAGGCCAGTTGCCAATGCAGCTCCATACTTAACCTTACGTGACCTGAAAGTGACCTGTAAGCATTGACAGACATCCTGCGAAGAGAGAATACTAATGAAAGAAGGAGAGTCTACCGCAGGTTAGGTGGTGTGTAATGACACTGCCCCCCAATAAAACATTGCTAATTTACAAACAAAAATATAAAAGGGAGCTCAGTATAAAGATTACACATAGGAGTAAGTGGCTACAACGCTAGGTTAGATAAGTTAATAAGGGAGGACCATCACTACCTGAGACAGTCCTTTTGTCAATGATTAAGAACCTAAGTAAAATGGGTCATCCAAGAAAAACCTCAAGGCTGACTTGTTGAACGTTGAGAAATGTGAGAGCACTGGGTAAAAAAATTAAATAAACAATGTAGTTAAGGTGCTGTCTTAAAAAATATGACAGATTATATGCAAGTTATATTTTACATTTAATTTGATAGAAAGAAAGTAAATTGAATTTACAAAAATATATATAAACAATTCATTTGATTTGAGAAGCATGCTAAATGTCTTATTGATGGTTAATGTTTTCGGATTAAAGTTAAATGTCTATCAAGGCTCCTCACTAATAATGTGTAAGACATAACTTGAGGATGGTTAACTGTGTTGGAGAGTGAAATGGAAGAAATGCTTTGAAGAGGAATGAACATCAAGCTGCCTTCAAAATAAAAGACTCCTCTGTGACAATGGAAGAGTAATGCACATTACACTTTATATATTTCACAGGATCTAACCTCGAAGGACTCTGTGACGTTCTGCCAAAATCTACCAAGAGTTAAGAGAGTAAAGAGTATGAATTTCAGCCATTTATATGCTCTTTATAGATTAGGTTTATTTGGGTTTAGAAATTGCAGCTTGAAGCATGGCATGTTCCAAAATATTCAATGAATTGTTATTATGTGATGACATAATTTCATTGAAATCCTTGCAATGCCGTGTGTATGCTTGTGGGGGGAGTAGCGAGAGAGAGAAAGAGAGAAAGAGAGAAAGAGAGAGAGAGAGAGAGAGAGAGAGAGAGAGAGAGAGAGAGAGAGAGAGAGAGAGAGAGAGAGAGAGAGAGAGAGAGAGAGAGAGAGAGAGAGAGAGAGATGGGCGGGTGCAGGTGTGGGTTAGTGATGGGTGTTATATGACAACAATTACTATTAGAAATGAATACTATGAGATTATTAATAATATTCTAGTGGGGCATCCATTGAATCCGTTAAAGTATCTCATGTGATTCAACTCATCAGATTGGCCAATGGTTAAGCGTGGAGGTCAGACGTACAACGGATGCAAGGGGAGGGTATATTATGATGTGCGGGCTACCCGACCAATCCAGACCATTTAATGTAGAAAAGGGGGAGACGTCAGAAAAGATAACAAATCTCTCCGCCTCCATCTCGACGCCCGAGACTTTAGTCCACACAAAAGCAAAATGTCCGCTGATGTTCGGATGTACGGCTGCTCCGGTATGCGGTTATAAAAGTAATAAATGCAGTTTTCGCCATCGAGAAGCAACCCTTCACTCGTCGCTACTCAGATGGACAGTAACGTCTCATTGGCAGACAACAGCTTCGAGTGATTAAATAAAAAATTGTACCATTTTCTAATTACCTTTACTCCGTATGGTGGATCATCGAATGTAACTAGCATGTACCTGTCGCCCCTACTAGCCGGGTCTCGAGCACGCAGCTGTCAACAGAAAACCATATAATACATATTATTATTATATTAACTGACCGAACGCTCCCAGCGGAACCCGCGCTCATCACAGCAATGTACGTGCTGAAAAAATGGGGGTAAAATCAATCCTTTACCTTCATAAAGATTTCAACCGCGCCTTTAGCAATGTCCAGATATGTCGTACCCAAATAAGTGCGCTGATTCATAGACGCGGACGTGTCTAACAGGAAAAGTAAAATAGGCATTTTAAATATAGAGTCAGAAGCTATATGCTTTCTAAAAATACCTATTATTATCCACATATGGCCTATCATGCGGCTGGGGCGTTCAAGCATGTGTGTAATATTTTTGTTATAATCGGACCCCCCAAAAGAGGGTCGTACAGCCAGCCCTCGCCGCTGCCCTCTCTATCTGCCTTTCCCCAGCACTGTCTGGGCTCGCTGTTGAACTTCTGCTCGCAGCGGAACGGAACGCCCCCATTCCACCGGCCGAACTGGATTGGCTGAACCGCTTCACCGTAGCCACGCCCTGCTGGGTATAAATATGTAATGAGCTCTAGACCGCTTATCTCCTCCGTTGTAGTTCCCACTTCTCGCTTAACAGATACGATGAGTTTATGCAGTCGCCAAAGCTACTTTGTTTCGCTTCTACTATTGTACGTCTTGCGTGCGCATAATATAACCAGCACGTGATTGGTCAATTCTAGAGTTACATTACACGATGATCGCATTATATAAATGCCTGAAAAAAAACACATACATGAAAAACCGCAGCTTCTTCTCTTTATTTCTCTTCAACCCCCCCACCCACCCCACCCCATTGCATTACGCTACGGGTGGGGGTGGGCGATCATGGGGTGTGTAAGAACATCGGGGCATAAACATGTGGATGGTTAATGACGAATATGTTTTGGAAGCATGCACGATCGCGGTATGGCCAATCGTAACTGAAACACATAGCGAGCCTTGTTAAGCTTTGTAGGTACAAATGGTCTTCAGCGACATTCTAGGGGCATTTTCGCAAGTGCTTGGTTGCACGTGATAGGCCCGAGGACCTGTCCTGAGTAAATTTATACATCCCACATTTGTTGTTGATTTCCATATTAAAATCAAGTACATCACAGTTGTATTGATTACTTATTTATCATGGTCGGAAAATGCACTCGATCTTTAAAACTTGTATTACTGCAAACATCTCTCTGAAAAAAACAATGTGATTAAAAAACTGTCGATAGAAATACGGAGAAAAACAAAAACAATCTCCACATCCAAGCGAGCGTGTGGTTGTTGACGTCATGAGCAGTCTGGCGGAATGTCTTCGCCCTCGGATGTCCCAGCATGCACCGCGCGGATGCAGCATATGTTGACAAAAGAAACAGCAAGAGAAACATAACAGGGTGGGATCCGAGTTCAACAAAAACACTAGCGACACCAAACTAAAACAGGGCACTACTGACAGTAACAAGGTAAACCTTCGTTGATAGTATATGTGTTCTCTGAGTGCTGTATATCGCGATCGTAATAGTGAAAAGTATTAGCTTTATGAAGTGGCTACCTGTGTTGTCGTCCCCTGCTAGCATGATCATAACACAATATTAGCATTACAGTGCAATTGTCATTCCTTGCCTTGAGGGCTGCTGATTGTGTGGTGTGTATCAGCGGTGTATGGGTCACCAACAAGTGGAATCACCCAACACACGTTGCTCATAGTGATCAGTCGTTACTCACATGAATATTACCCCTGTAACGTGGTGGACCATTATATAATATTACATGTATTGATACTGCCAATGTCTTTGAGATATGCATGCATTTTTTATTATTATTTTATTATAACACTGTGAGGGACGTTGATAAATACTCCGTCGTTTAATTTGTATTATGAAGAGAGGCTTTGCAATGCATTAGCGTACAACGGATACTTAGAATAGTACATATACGTAAGACAGGGTATTTTATGAGGGGTTGCGACATGAGTCAGTTCTGCGGTTGAGGAAAACACATGCGAGTAACTACGCGGAGTCTACACGCTGCTGACGATTATAGTCACCTTATATTCGTTGTCTTTTTACCTCCTTTCATTTTGACATTGTAATGATTCACGAGTTAGATATGGATATAACCTAGGTAGAATATATGTCGGTTCATCAATTCCCTTTTGTGCACATCTAAGCAAAGCTTGGATGTTATGGCCATAAGTTGAGGGCAAAGAGTGCCATTTCTGACTGAGGGATATCATATCACACATCTGTGTCGTTCAGTGGAGGGAAGAGGGGCCCAGTAAGACCTCGGACGGGAAGGAGAGAGGGTGCTCAGCTGGAGCCAATGCAGCCCCAGCAGCAGAATCGACAGCCTGAGCTCGTGGAGGGAAGCCTTCCTGTGTTTGTGTTCCCCACAGAGCTGATCTTCTATGCAGATGAGCAGAACTCTCACAAACAAGTGCTCACACTCTATAACCCTTATGAGTTTGCACTTAAATTTAAAGGTCAGTGGGAAGATTACATCCAATCTAACCAGTTGAATTGTTTTTTGTCAAGGGTTGGTGTGAATATTGTGTGATTTTTTTCTCAGTGCTATGCACAGCGCCAAACAAGTACACCGTGGTGGATGCAACTGGAGCTGTTAAGCCACAGTGCCGCGTTGACATGTGAGTAATTGATTACAAGTCTATTACAATGTATTGCAGACAGTGTACCATATCTATTACAATATTCACTCTTAGTCATTTAGCAGACCTCTTTATCCAAAGTGACTTACAGGTGAGGGTGATGACATTCAAAGCCTACGATTGAAACTGGAGTAACATTAAAGTGAGTGCAGAGTAGCAAAAGGAATCAGAAAGTTATTTTGTTATTTGTTTTTTCTGTGTTTTATTTTGTATCTGTTCTTTAGCTGATATGATATACAGACTACCGCTGCTAATTAACGGCTCTCTCTTCCTTTTTATGGGCTCAGAGTGATCCGACACAGGGATGTACGTCCCTGCCATTATGGGGTTTACGACAAGTTCAGACTCCAGGTGTCGGAGCAGAGCCAGCGGAAGGCCCTGGGTCGCAAGGAGGTCTCCGCAACGCTGCAGCCGTCGGCCAAACAGGACCCGCCGCATCCCCGGCCTCAGGAAGAAGAGCGCAGGCTGAAGGAACAGCTGGCAGACAGTGTGTTCTTTGAGCAGACCGCATTTCAGACAGGTTAGTAGAGATTGTAATATTTTTGAGATTTTGGTGCAATGTTCTTAAATGGCCACTGGGTCGCGCCAAAGATTCTGTTACTCTCCTCCAGTGTCCTGTCATTTATTCAAGAAGATGTACTGTTGACAAGGTTTGGTTCTTGCATCTGGTCTCAAGTGTAAATGTCATGTGAATTGAACTCGATTATATATAATATAATTAATGTTTGCAAGCAATAAATTACAATTGCAAATACTTTCTAGTTATTCTTACTTTGGTAACTATTGGTGTTTCATTATCACTACCATAATTAGTTATTATTTCTGCTGTTCTTATGCAAAGAAAAAAAACAGAAAATAGAATTCAACATCACATGGTCAAATGCGCTAAACCACAATATCCACAGTACATCTTTGCTGGCCCAATTTGGATTCTTTGCACATTGTGTGTTTATACGTGTCTCTGCATGTGTGTGCGTGTGTCTTCCAGAAAGCCGGGCTGTTGCCGGAGGACCCAGTCTGTTGACTGTACTGCTGGGGCTGGTTTGCGTGGCTGCCCTGATGCTTCCCACCTTGGGGGACGAAGAATCCACTGTGCCTGTCTACCTCCACTTAAGTGTTAACAAGAAACTAGTCGCTGCTTATGTTTTAGGTGAGTAATATGCAAGCGCAGTGATAGATGCACGCAAATACACCACAAGTATTAAACGTACACTATGGGACTTTTCTACTACAGCCATTTACTTTTTTTAAAGAAGGCTGAAATAGAAAGTTGATCACGAATAAACCACAACCATATTTGAGTTCATCCATCGACGGAAGTCTGGTTAATTGATAATTTTATTGATATTTATCAATCAAAATAAATGTATTGATTGATAGAATACTATTTTATCATATGTGTATAAATGTCAATGCTAGTTTATATTGCGTAAGATGGACATTTCCGGTTTCATAGCAAAACTCTGTAAAAAGAACAGGATATATTGGTTTTAATAAGGGCATTGTTCCAGGAATACCTGTTTGGACGATGGTAGTTCTGTAGTAAATAAAGTGAGTCTAGATGTCATTCAGATACATTGACATTTTCAGAAGACAGTTATTGCTAATAACCATGCCGCTAAAGCCTTCTAATGGGAAAACGTTTTTTTAGGCATCCTTGTTGCAAACCGCTGAACCCCACCCTTCATTATGACATCTAACTCAGGGCACACTCACACTAGGCAAGTTTGCCTGTTCCGTGCTGCAGGAAGATTCAGCAAGATTCCCCCCCTCCCCACTCCCCCCGCTGGCCCGTGGTCACACTGCTCCCAAAGGCCGTGGCCTGGGCACGATTGCTCCTTCATACATACGTCATCACGTCGTAACACGATAAATACGTCATCGCCAAGCGTCCTCGCCGCCATAACGACAATGGAGAACAACAACGTGAATGCTGTCGTCGGCCCAAATTTCAAGTAAACACTCGACTTCACTATCGCACCAACGTAAACCCACTCGTGAACCGCTTGCCGCCATTGTTTAAAGTGATTGTTGTGGGGAAGAAGGGCATGGACCTATAAAGAAAGAAGGGTTGCGCCAGGACTACGTCATCCAGCTCACGTTGCGTATCATCTCATTAGCATCTGTACTTTGGCCACGGCATACCTCTCCCAAGTGTGCCGTGGCCAAGGGGCTGTTCTGTGCTGGAATACGGATGGCGTGGTCACACTAGCCAAACGTTCTAGACTTAAGTATGCAAATGAGCTTGGGCACGGGGCCGCGGCCCTAGTGTGAGTGGCCCCTCAGTCAACGGCAAGTCACCTGGGCTGCTCTAAGCATCTGCTAAAATCAACTTTATTTCACAGGTCTTCTTACAATGGTCATCCTGCGTACATGAAGCCAGTGAGCTCGGAGAGATACGAGGGAGGAAAGAGCCCTGCAATACCCAGGGATGTGTACCACTCTGCAGCTGGCAGTAAGGGAACAGGGCCCTGGGATGTCTGTTCATCTCTGACCCCTTCCTTGAAGCATATTCATTTTGCCTACTTGTTGAAATGTATTTATATGAATTAACATTCATCATTGAACAAACAGACAATGAAGACCTCTAGATCTGGGGTCAAGGATCTCTCCGGTCGAGAAACTGGCTCTTTGGGTCCTAGAAAGGGCTGGTGAAGTATAACAAGAGACATTGAATTACAGCGCTATACTAATGTTATGTATGCCCCGTCTGTACTTCCTTTGCCACCATTTGACAGAATGATAAACTTGGTTAAGTTTTCATGCAAATCGCTACATGTATATAAAACCATTTTTGTTTTCTTACGCTACATGTACATAAAGCCATTTCACTTTTTTCTTATAGGTTACCACGTTCATCTGTCATATTATTGAATTTTAGACTAGTGTAGGTTCAGGATTCTTTTTTTTAATGACAGTTCAAATGTTATTCTGGCTTCTTCATTAAATGTTGAATAAAGTCTGAACGTCTTCAGATCAGTAAATACTTTGACTTTCTGTGATGTAGTGGCCCAGATGTACTTATACTTGTGGGAACAAAACTTATGATTGTGTTAATGCTGGATATTCAAGAAACGGAATAATTTATGGTTACCTCACACTACCGTAGTAGTGTGACTGCCTCTATAATACAATTTTGGGCCAATTAAATACATGTCGATGGGGGCAAATTGAGGACCAGAGCTAGTGGAAGTAAACGATAATATGGACTGCAGAGTAGATATGATTGTTACTTCAAAAAATGAGGCAGAAAAATCGAATATAAAATCACCTCCTTACTAACAGATCGAAAGCTAAAAAGGTCCAAAAGGAAGAACTGTCCATTGACTTTGCCTTTCTCAAGGAATCACTCGGAAAAACTATAAATCCAGTTCTGGTACAGAATAAAGACTCAAATTACTAACAGGCAGTACTTCCACACTTCCGACAAGAATAAATGGGTTTATTTTAGAACTTTCCCACACACGGTTCACATACAACTGAAACATCACTGCAGGAACAGGTTCTGCATCGAATCTTTTTCAAACGGACCAAAGCAGAAACAGGAAAAACAATAAAGAAGTCAATATCTTTCCCCTAAAATGTTTGTGCCTGTATCAGAGGAAGAAATTGTATGCACATAAATGTTACTCAGCATACAATTATGTATAAACAGCGACGGAGCAGCCTTAACGTTTCAATCCCAATAATACAGAGCATTCTCTGATTAAGTCTGATCATCTGCCAAGTCAAGTATTTTGCCCCAACAGTAGGCAATTCAACTTGCAGCGAGTTTGACAAGCTGGCAGCAAGTATGACAAGCTGGCATGGAAATCTCAACACAGTTTACAGCCTATGGCATAAAAAAAATATGAATTACAGGGAACTGAAAACTCGTGTTACAATCAACTTCCAATACGGTAAAATTGTAACCAGGAACGCTGACTTATGCCTCCACGGCCATGAATTTAGTGGCGTGCTGAAGGTCTGTGCCTCGTGTTCAACCTCACAGCCAATAACCAAATTAAAACTATGATATTAGACAAGGTTTAATATATACACATATACGTACAATAAAGCAAGAGGAACAAAAATAATTTAAATCCTTTCATACAAAACCTGCAGACTGTACAGACAATAGGCCTTTGAACAAACGTTTTCCAGCACAAACAGGGCATTCTACACATCCAAATAGTCTTTTTTTTTTTTTGTCCAGTGCTTAATGTCTCTCGCGGGAGAGAACCAGCTGATACATTGGCAGTATAGACATGGAAACACAGTATCACTATGAAGCGATGCACCATTAAAAAAAACCTCCACAACTAGCAGCTGGTGCCCTTAAGGTCTTCCTCATTCCTCCATCACAACAGTCCCACCTGTGTCTCTACAAGCAAAGCACACAACCATGGCTTTTGTTTCCTTTCAGACATATCAGGACCCTCCAACCTGAAGCCAAACCACCAGCCTCACAAAAGCAAAACATGGTGAAAATCCACTTAAACTAAAGCTAGGTGAAGGAGGGTCCGAGAAGGAAACACAATCTTCACCCTCCTCAGATGGAGACCGTCGTTTCACCATTTCATCTTTCTCTTACTCTAGTGTCTCTTTATCCTGCTCTAGTGTATCTTGCAAGTCTCCTTGTTCACTTAGGAGACAGGTCCTGGAGGGATGTGAAGGGGGAATTGCTGGAGGAAGGCGAGACTCCCTCCATTTTGCCAGGCGATCCAGTGGAAGAGCACACACTGCTGAGGCTGCCGTCCAGCAATTCTGGGCTTGGACTGAGGGAAAACATTTAACGTGATTATACCATAACATTACATTTGCTCAGCCTAAGCAAACCAATTCAACACAGAAATTGCAATAATCATACAAAGAGTTAAAACATGGAACGGGTACAGCAACCCGCCTTGAAATATATCCTAGTGGATTCCAATTTATACTGTAGTACTACAAGTCTTAATTATCTTGGTGGATTAAAGCAAATATGATACAATTTGTATAGAGGCTAAACAACATTTTCCAAGGTCAACACTTAAACAGGGGAAGGAGAGTATCTTAGGCTATTCTGATTGGGGACAGACGCCTTACCAGGAACTGACATCCAACAGGTGGGCTATATCTGTCGACAACATGGTTGTAGTCCCCTGAAAGAGCCTTTTAGGTTGGCTCTCTATGTCCATCTCCCCTGCAAAACAAATCAACATTAAAAGGTTGTTTTTTTTAACGGCGCCTTTCACAGAAACCAAAAGGTGTTTCACCAACAGCATTTGCCAACCGTACCTTTGCGTTTGATTGGCCCCAGTATGCTGGCTCTGATGCAGTTAATCGGACTTTGACTGCGGCGGCTAAACGCAAGCAAACCAGAAATATTTATTCATACTACATTTAAAATCATAATGCATAGAATTTCCCAACTTCTGCATAGAAATCAGTTAAGGTACATTTTGACACTCGCATGTAGAAATAGAATCCTAACATATTCAACCACTGGCATGAACCGGTGCAAATAATGCATCATGTTGGAGTATTATACTACCGACTCAGGCTGTCCTCGAGAGACTGGTGGCCCTGATAACTCCAAGAGTTAATCTAGCATGTTTATGCGTATCCAAACTCTACGATGAAAGAGAATGGCAAACCGTGACCATAGGTCCCAACATGCAGACCGAACGCACCGCCTTTCAATCTATGGAGATCCTACTGGAATTCATGCAGTCCCTTGTAACTGTACGTCCACACCATAAAGTTTCGCTGCGAATATTTCTGTTTGCTTTGGTCGCTCATGACGTACAATTCAAAAGTGCCTGCCGGTGTTCCCTGGGATCCACGCAAGTGCAGAGCGTCTACATTCCGATTGGCTGTCAGTTTTTTGCCGCTGAAACGCGTCATAGTAATTTGCATAAAGTTCAACAGTTTTCAACTTTTTTTGGACGCTCTGGTCGCTCAACTTTGGCCACTGGTAGCGTTGGTCGCTTTGGTCGCTCTTGCCCATAGAAAGTGAATGACTTCCGGCGATTTGGTAGCTCAATTTGCTTCTGGTGTGGACGTACAGTAACTTGAGTAGCACCATGCTGCGCAATTATAGACCTCATACTGAACCTAATCTAATGCTGGCCAATCAACATTAAGATGGTCAACCTACCAGTCTAATATTATTGCCAATACCGAACGCATTGAATAATAACTTACAAATAACAAGAAACTGGTGCAGGATAGTCTAGGCCTGCTGGAGTCCCAGCCTTAAAAGGGGAAATCTGATGTAAAATGGATCTGGGATGTTTTGTATGATAACGAGTTTGAGTGTTTGTTTGTGAGCAAAAAAGCACATATAGACGCATTCTTAAGTTGGCTGTTTTTAGCCGATTCCTCCAAAACTCTATAAACTTGGAATGATAAGGGCATGTCTCATAGTAAATAAATCAATCACCATTTTAAACCACTTACAAGGCTAGAGGTATCCCGACACTTCTTTGGTAGTATAATAGTGTCTTGACAAATGAAACGAGGCATTGATAACTTTGTAAGTGTACAGATTATTTATTAAAAGAGGACATTTCATACACACAATACCATCAGTAGTTCACCCGTCAACGCCATCTTGTCTTTAAGGCTTGATAAGTCGAATAGCAAACAGAGCTTGCGTGTACAGCCTTACACCCGTTACCACGCAAGCTCTGTGTTTGCCAATCGACTTATCAAGTCTGAAAGACAAGATGGCGTCGACGGGTGAACTACTGATGGTATTGATTAATAAAATGTCCTATGTGTACACTTGCAAAGTTATCAATGCCTCGTTTTATGTTAAGACCTTTATTATACTTCCAAAGAAGTGTCGGGCTACTTCTAGCCTTGTAAGTGGTTTAAAATAGTGATTTTTTTTTTATCATGAGACAGGCCCTTATCATTCCAAGTGTATAGGGTTTTGGTAGAATTGGCTTAAAACCGCCAACTTAAGAATGCGTCTTTTTTGCTCCCAAACAAACATTCAAACTCGTTGACACACTAAAAATATTCCAGATCTATTTCACACAGGATTTACCCTTTAAAGGATAAATGCCTCATGCCCGTTACTGGCTAGAGGGTTAATAACCAGTCACTTCGGGTCAAAGACCAAGTGGTGCTCACCTGAAGCGCCGGGTGGGGCTGGGGATGGGGCTGGGAGAGAGGCCGTTACTGCTCACCAGACTTTGTAACGAAGGAGAGAAACACTGCTGCTCGCAACACAAACGACAACAGAGATAACAGTTGGCTCTTAATGAAATTCAAAACCAGTCAAACTATCATGAGCCACACCTCCAAAGTAAGGGGAGCATCAACATAAGAAGCAGAGCATCAACATAAGAAATAGGGCATCTACACGACAAAGGGAGCAGAGGGTTGCACCTTCTTGCCGATCCCTCTGGTCGGGGAGGGGGCTGGGGAGACGGGCACAAAGTCGATCCTCTTTGGAGACGACGACACAGACTTCTCCAAATCGTTGTCGCTCTGCAAGACGGTGAATGAAGAGGTAAGAACCAGTTCTGAATGACGACTGGTCACATGCCAGGACAGCCAAACATTTTACCATTGTATAACTACCAAGCCATTACAGGGCCGTATGCAAGAGTCTTGTACAGAATCCCCACCGCACAACATCACGTCATTAGGAAATAACATGTTGGAGTATTATACTACCGACTCAGGCTGTTCTCGAGAGACTGGTGGCCCTGATAACTCCAAAAGTTAATCTAGCATGTTAGTATATGTCCAAACTCTACAATGAAAGAGAATGGACAACCGTGACCATAGGTCCTAACATGCATAATGTTTTTTGACCAGAAAGACATGGAGTGGGAATCATCAAAAAGGTCCTGCCACAAGTAGGTTTCTCTTCACAATTTTAAACATCCACAGTAACTTATGTGAGGTATGCGAACAGTTACTGAAACTTTAAATTAATTCTATATGCACAAACCTTGTGAAAAACATCAATAGGGAGGGATGAACCAATTGCAATGGTACAGTATTGTACCTAAC
This sequence comes from Gadus chalcogrammus, assembly GCF_026213295.1. NCBI lineage: Eukaryota > Metazoa > Chordata > Actinopteri > Gadiformes > Gadidae > Gadus > Gadus chalcogrammus. Next base: position 17,886,067 of record NC_079421.1, on the reverse strand, counting down.
TCCCACCTTATTCTTCACGTTTAACCTCTGTTTTTCTTTTATTCCTAGTCTGTTTTACATAGTTTTGATAGGGCAATATGTAAAGCGTCTTAGAGTACCATATTAAGCCCTATATACATTTCATTTATTATTATTATTATTATTACTACTACTACAGACAATTAAGGCTTAAATGGATAACAAGGATCCTGCTTTACCAGATTGAGGCTTTCCTCCCAGGACTGGCTCATCTGCATTGCCGCTTGCACCTCCCTGCAGGACACAGGCAGAGCAAGAGGTTGGAGCTTGGCAAGGCAGCCATTCCCTTCACAAGATGCATGATGCCAAGTTGGATCCAGAAAATGACATACCTCTCATGGGCGGTCTCCCTGTTCATTACATCTATACCCTCCTCCTGCAAAATAAAACATTATTTAAGGAATGGATATCCTTGCATTGTGTATTACTCAAGTATGGCCGCTAGACATGGCAACCTGTTATCCATGTGGATCCAGTTGTTGGATTAAAAGCAAGACAACATGAATAATCAAATTAAAAACACCATGTGTATCATAACTTGTGCTCATGACAAGAGTCCTCACTTGTTTTATCTGATGAAGTCTTGTGCTGGGCACTCGAATGGGTGACGATGGAACCTGGAAATGGAGATTACAGGGATGGATTCAATTTGTCAAATAACGGAAAGAAAGATTGCCGATTATGTGTGCATAGTAAACTCATTTAATACCATATTGGGCCTGTTGACAACAGTTGTGCTATTTCTTCTGCTGCGAAGAACCTCTCGCTGGAACACTTGACAGTTGTCACTGTAATATGAGTATACAAAACATAAACAACGCCATCACATAAGTTGTACCTTGCAAAATTAGCTTTAAACAAATCGTTCCAAATAAAGATCAGTAATTCAGACATGATATAATGAGCATAGGTCCAAATGAAAAAATAAAGACCTTAGGCCATTTATCATGGGTGCACTGTTCGATCTTCTCAATTGTCCATCAGTTTGAACAAGTGAATTTGAAATTTCAAGATCCAACTCCATCTTTTCTTGTGTCATAACTGCAGGATTGTTCATCTTGATAGTGGAAACACTAATCCAACTAAACTAATTCTAACTCTAGAGGCCTGTCGGTTGACCATTTACAAAGTCTTAGTGTTCAATGAACTATTGAGCAGACGTTATAGACAGGAAAACAATTCAGCAGCTGTAAATATGGCCCAAACCACCAGGCCCTGTGTTGCATTACATCGTAGCGTTAATGGCCATGCATGTGGTATGTGAACGACCACACGTTGTCTCAAGCGTTAGGCGTTTAAACCCCAACAAGTGCCACTGCCCTATTCTAACCTTAAGGTTATGACCAGGTAACAACTTTCCTGGTACAAGTTAGCATGCTCCAGCTACACAACGCACAATGCCCGGTAGTTAGCTAGCGATCCGTTAGTCCGAGTGAGCAGAACAGCATCGACTGACGAGGTAACTTCTGGAACGACACTTGCATGCTATCGCTTCAGGTGAGTTCCACTAACCAGGGAAGAAGGCGACGTAAAGTGTCCTTATGAATAGCAAAGGTTTAAGAAGAAAAAAGCAAAACTTAAACTGAACTGAACGACGTTGTTAGTTAATGTTAACGTTACTATAGTCCACAGTGCATTAGCTGAGGGAAGCTAACACTGCGCTACTCTAAAGCAAGTCTTCTCTAGGCCACTCAGCTCGCTAGCTGGAAGAGGCTAGGTGCAAGCCACAATGCCATGTCCACAGGCCTTACAAACAATCCGCCAACTAAACACACGAGTCCATGAGCTTGAAAGTCATCCCCACATGGCAATGCCTCAAACCTCGTCTAACAAAAAAAACGTATAATATTATATCCTGGACGGCGCCGAAAACGGTGTTCCTCACAGAGGCTTTTACAGTGGCTATCAATGCTATCACAAAGTTCACGCCCCTTTCAGTTGAACGCGAGCCGATCTATCCAATGAAAACGCTTCGACCGGCATGCACTTTAGTTAAAACGAAACCATCCGATTCAAATGCAACTGTGTTTAACATAATTATTAGCTTTATTTCTAGCATTGTATCAAGTGTTAACCTGTGTCCTAAATAAAAGGAATATGTTTTATTGAAGTAAAATTTCGCGAAGAAGTTTGATAATGTTAGGTTTTGTGTGAGGCCGCTTCATGAACTACAGCTCTTCGCTGCTCTCGACGCGAATGATATACGTCACCACCCGCACTTGGAACTCCGGTACAGACATGGCGATCCCTCTGCTGCGCTTTACGGCTTTTTTCCAAGGGGAATCCATTATAAGTCGGGGCATGTGGAGAATTTCAGTTATGCCGATGGGGCGATTGTCGGTCTTGTCAACGCCAGTCGCAGGGAGCTTGACGTCACATACGAGACATGTAGTCTTTCTCATTTTGTTTTCTCTACAGCCGTTAACTGAACAATTGCACAATAAACGGCCAAACTCTTGAAGTGAAAAATTATCATTTAAATCTACAAACAACAGTGTAATTCGGGGCACATAAAGACTGGGACCAGGAAACAATTACCTTCTCTCCATTGAAACCCATTCATATTTGTCGATCTCTCGGGTCCCATGGGCTCTACCGGAAGGGGCGTGACTTCGCCACTTTGGAAGCTAACTATTTATGCTTGATGGCAAATATATCTCTATAGTATTTTGGTAGGGGGATAACTTTATTAAAAAAAAAAATCAACATTTATGTTCATAGTTCACACATTGTGAAATGTATGGCCTATGGACATGGTCCATACATTGTAAATGTATGGACTGAGTAAAACATTGGGCCTAATCTTACCGCAAGGGGGCAGATTGAGTGGTTCTGAATGTTGGATAAAATACTTTTATGATAAGCCCCGATTCTTGGTTAATTATATGTAAAAGAATAACCCTTCTAAATGCCATAATAATCAAAGTTCTATATACCACAGGTAGCCTAACACATGTTTTTTGTGACTTATTTTCATGATTGTTCAATTTGAGTAATTTTGTCATCTTAAAGGGGTAGTTTTGAATTTTGGACATAGGGCCTGATTCCCAAGTTAGCCCTTCTGTTCTTTATCATTGGTGACAGTTTAACACATTTCATTCAGTCCTTCTAGTTGCAGAGTTTGCTCATGCTAGGCTAGCGCACGGCAACGGGCAATACTAGCCTGCTAATAAAACAGTCTTGCCCACTCAACAGTACACCCGCGGCAAATCCACTATAACGCCAGACGGTCGCTGTAAATGTCTGTGTTGATAGAATAATGTTGGAAATAAAACCAACCTTGCATTACAATGTATTTTGAGTGACTTGCTGTGTCTCAGCAAGTGTTATATTCCTGGTAGGCTATGGCAGCGGCGGACTGATATAGGTTGAATTCCGCTGCTGCTGAGAAAGTAGTCCCTCAAATCAGGCCCTATGTCCAAAATTCCGAACTACCCCTTTAATGGTGATATTAATAAAATAGTAATTTCACAGGTAAAGATTGATGCTCTGAGATGTTTATTCTATGCATCATATTATCCTTTGGCCATTAATGTAAAATAACAACACAAATGCACATTAAAAATCTAAATATTGTTTGGGTAAATCCTTGACCAAACTAACCTAATCCTTATTTCCTGGTTCGCAGCTGGATCCCAGCATCTGAAGTAACTATCGCCGCTCAGAAAAATAACCATTTAATGGAAAATAAGGTTAAGAAGTATGTATATACAGTTGCTGTACACCAGAATGAGACTATGTTCTGTGTAAAGCGCAATGCTCCTCTAAAGAGAAAGCAAAGATGTGATGGTTTGCAATGCGTGTTTTAAAGCTAAAGAGGGTGATAGTTCACTTCATTTTTTTTTGGGAGTCAATGGTCGTACGCCAAACAGCCAAAGTTCCAGCTATGATTTGCGTGCATTCCAAACGAATCAGCAAGCAAAGAAAAGAAGGGCTAAAACTAGTCTTCCCAATTTACTTACAGTTCTTAACATGGGCAATCTCATTTGCACTTATTTTCGGACAGCAAACGTAGGCCTATACCTGCTTTACTTTGCAATCAGCATGTAGATATAAGTAAAACTAAGAAAGACAAACAGTTGACATCCATTCGCGTTCTATTGTCTGCCCTCAAATAACATAACAAAAGAGAAACTTCTGATTGAAGCAAACAATAATACAATAGCACGCTTATTTTGGAGTAGCATAATACTAGTGAGGCCATACCTCAACTAGCAGCATTGCTGTAAATACATTTATCAAAGTAAAGTTGACCAAATTGTCAATGCAGTTACCAACATACATGGCATCCAAAGAGGCCTCAAAAAGGTGAATATTAAAACTGGTGCTAAATGTTCAAGGATTATCACCATAACTCTGAATCCTCAGGGTTTCTGAAGATAAAATAAAGACATGTGATATGAGCTGCAATTAAATTAATAATTTCCATTACATAATTATGTAGAAATCCATTAGAAAATGTGCTAAAGCCTTGAAAGCTATTTCAATCAGTCATTCGTGACAACGAAGTCCTCTTCTTCTTCATGCCTTGTACTTCTCTTTTCCGCTTTCACTAATTACACAGATATGCTGAAAAACAATTCAAATCCATTATAGCCATTAGTGAATAATTTATATGATTGATGATTAAGAGATGTAATAAAGTTGTATTTATTTTTGTATACTTACATTTAGATCTCTAAAGTACTCATTGTAGTCTAGCGCATACCCAACCACAAATTTATCTGGGATCTCAAATCCTACAACTGGAAGTAATAACATAGAAGCATTAAAAAAAATACTTATTAGTCATTGCTTGGTTTACAAAACATGAAATGTCTATAAATTATAATTTAGTTCACGACCATTATTAAATTACGGTAATGGTCAACATGATTGTTGGTCAAACTTACAATCTGGCCTGTAGCCAACACTTCGCGGCGTCCTCTTCACCAGCAAACTATGGGCAATGCCAAAAACAACAATGACACATTACAACATAAATGAACAATTATCCCAAAGGACTGAAAAAAGCTCAAATGTAGCAATAATGAATGGAATGTGTTATCCTACAAAGGCAATCTTCAGTAAGTTAAATGTTCTTGCAATTTACGATTAATAATGAATTATTTTTATATTGTGACAAAGAATCTTGCTCAGATTTATTGTTAAATGGGTGTACAAATTGCAAACTACATAGTCTGGCTAAAAAAAACAGGCAGCCCACAGTATCTGCAGAACACTGCAGGCACTGCAGACAGCCTTGGCATTCTGTATACGTCACCAATGACGTGGTAGAGATTAAGCTGTTTGTTCAAGATGCTAATTAAAATGAAGATGAGGTTGAAGCCAGGGTAGGGAATTTGGAGGAACCGACATTCTGCGTGAGATAGATTTTGAATATCTCTAACTAACAAAAAACCTACTCCTTCCTTATAAGCCTTCCTCTAAATTCAATACACGAAAACACATAACTAGATCAATGACTTTAGCAATAGGTTTGCCCGGCCATGTGGAAACCCCTGGCCAGGAGCCATGAGTGCACACGCAGGCTGCAGCAGGGTAGCAGGGTAGATAGTTCAGACCGGGGCAGACCGGTAGGATGTCCAATTATTTCATTTTGGGCCAAATTACTTAAGTGGATTTAACAGGTTGATTTAAGAAGTTGATTTAACAGGCTTATTGCAGGCCTTGCAACATCCACAGATACCAGATTTTGTATTTCTTTATAGATTGCTGTCGGGATGTTAAGATAATTTCAACCAATATGCCCAAGAATGCTCCTGAAACTGCCTGCCCTAGCCTTAAAGGCCTTCCCTGGGCATCGTTGGCCCTAGCCAGTCTGTGTCTAGGGTTATTTGGCCGATTCAGCATGTTGAATCAGGGATGGAAGCCGTCTGAGAGAATTCACCCAGATTGCCTGTTCAGCTGTAGCGAATCGATGCATGAGAAGCAGAAGTGGGGAAAGCAACCAAAACCTTCAAAACAAAAAGATTTCTCCACTTCGTCTCATTATTCATCATTTTCCCAGTTTCTCGATTAGAAGTAGCTGTATTACCGATATCATCTGAGCTAGAGTGGTGTGAAGTGGTAGGCAAATGCTGCTTTGTTTCATGTTTGTGTATATCCTTCTGGTGTCCCTTTATATGTATGTATGTGTATGTATGTATGTACAGTGTTTCCCCTAGGATGGAGTTGCAGCAGCGGAGGGGAAATGTTATGTTTTTTGCGCGCAATTTTTTTTGTGTGCTCGCAAAGCGCACCCTGCCGGGAGGTTTCTATGTGTCTACTGGCAACATACATACAGTACATTTGTGCACATTAATAAAAAATATTTATATCAACAACCACCCTATACATTAAAATCCCATAACCCAAATACTACAGCAATCAAAAAGGTCTGTGCCTCAAACCAATGCATCTTCCCACTCCCTCCCCTCTCCCCATCACAAAGGTTGTAGTAGGAGCATAAAGAGGCCATGCCTCTATTGAACAAGTTTTGGGGCTCTAGAGTCAATTATGGCGACGCTACTGAAAATGTTGCTAAAAAAATGTATGTTGACATTTTTTACTGCAACATAAGGTTGCAGTAAGACCATAAAGAGCCCTGAGGGCGTTATCATTGCCATAACAACGTGAGCTAATCAACAAGTAAAACATGTTCTAGACCAGTGGTTCTCAATCATTTTTCTTTCATTCCCCCCCTAGGAGACAGACATTTTATCACGCCCTCCCTGAATTGAAATAGCCTACTATTGAGAACCTGCTAATATTTATTTATTTAGATTAATAAAATTAACGGAGATAACATCTACAACAACTTAAAACTATTTCCAACTTCAGTTTATTAACTCAATTTGTAACATTTAAACAAGACTGCTAAGAATGTGTGAATCTCAAAACAGAGAAACAAGAGCATATGATTCACAGGGGTTTGCATTTAATTATAATATTTTTAAAAAGTAAACATTGGTCACTTGTCAGCTTCATCAGCTTATTCCCTTTCAAAAAAAATAATATATGTTCATCTTTCAAGCATGAATAAAGACACCAAGTCCCTCTGTCCCCTCTGCCGCTCACGCCCCCCCTGACACTTTTAATCTCATAGTATTAGAACATGTTGTACTTGTTGATTAGCTCACGTTGTTATGGCAATGAATACGCCCTCAGCTGATAAACTAATGCCAGCATTTTTTTTCAACAGAAAATTAGCACCCATATCAACATATATTAGTGCTTGACAGCACTAATATATATATATATACACGCACACACACACACACACACACTAATACAGACTTCCTCTAAATGCTGGTAAGGAGTTATCTCTTCTCACGCAGGCGCAGAACATACTTGGCTGTAGTCTTTGCGGTGTGTTGAAAGGCCACTTTATGGCCAAGACAGGCAATGCAACAGTTGGCCTGGCTCATGGCTAGTTCTTTGAAGTTGTTTTTGTGTGTCAGGGCCTTAATTCATAATCTTGGTTTAACTCAATTGAAATGGAACAAAATAATACTTCTGGTTTGTTTCCTGGTCTTTTTTTATCTTCTAATCTAAAATGAATGTAATAGACATCTAAATAAAATAATTAACAACAAAATTCTAAAGTTAATCTTTTATGTACCGAGATCTGAACTGTTTCTCTTGTTTGTGAATGTTGGAAAAAAATAAAATAATTGAAGAACCAGTTACTTCATGCTGTTGAACTGCCATTGTCTTGCCTGTACAGCCATTCAGAGTTCAGTTTCTGCATTTTTGTTTCTCTTTGGATGCATATAAGGCTGTTTGCCATTGTAGGGCAATGTAGACAAACCACATATTGCACAATAAAAACATTTATGTTAATTTAGGTTAGATTTGAAGACGGCAACATGCAAAACCTTACCTTGCTACTTTAACCATTTTGGGTTTGTACTGCTTAAGTAGTTGCAACAATGTCATCATTGTCTTCCCTGTATCGATAATATCCTTGAAAGAAGAAAGGGAGTTTTTATCATTAACGAGGGGAGCATGTAAAAGTTTAAGACTAACTAAAGCAAATAGGGAGAGCAGACTTACCTCCACGATCAGGACGTTCTGTTTGGGAAAGACAAACAAAGCAAGAACATTGACACTGGTTAAAATAACAATAAACTGACATAGTCATATAAACACGGCTGAATGTTGTTGTTTTTTCAGGGCTGCAACAGTTAATTGGATTTAAACTGCTTGACACGTGTATTATGATACATCACAGTTCTAGCCCTCTTCTTCCAGAATAATGCTGACTGAAGTTAAACACAGTGGTGAAAGTAGGTTAAATTCCTACAGCAGTTAAATAGTTAACCTACTGAAGTTAAATATGTGCACAAATATTTAAAAATAATCTGAAAAAAATGATGTATGTATGGCATTCATCGCATGGCAATGCCATATATAGCATTTCAATACTCACCTTTCCTGTGAGTGTAGACAGGTCGTCACCACCTATTACTTTTATATCCCCTGTGGACTGGTCATTCTGTGAAGAGATCATCAAGCAGGGTCACATTGATCACAATTAGGGCATTTAGGAGACGCTTTTATCCAAAGCAACTTACATCAGTTAATACACACATTGACACACCGACGGCAGAATCACCCATGCAAGGCGACATCCAGCTTGTCAGGAGCAGTTAGGGTTAAGTGTCTTGCTCAGTTGGACACACCAACACTCAGGGGGATCGAACTAGCAACCTGTCCGTTACAAGACAGCTGCTCTACCTCCTGAGCTAAGCTGACCCGTTAATGACCCACATTAATAAGAGGAGAGCGCTATGTGGTTTCTTAACATATAGACAAAGGCTTTATTTGTGCCTACACCCCTAAGGGTGCCACCAAACCTCAGGCAGGAGCACCCGCCGCGCCGCCACTCATACACATGAAGTAATCCCAGAAAAAGTATAATTACACTGTAGCTCTTCAGACGGATGAAGTCCACCGTCATCGGGATCGACTGGTCACTATTCCTGTTCAGGGCTTTGATGTAGTCCAACAGATCAGCGAAGAACTTGTAGCCCCCCTTGAGCACACACAAGGCCACGATGTGGTGGCCCCCCATGTCCTTCATGATCTCCCTAGCCAGCCTCTCGGTCCTGTTTAGGGGGAGATGTCCAAGGTGGAGGGGGGGAGTTTAGGGAGCAAAGATGGGACAGTTATTTTTAAAGCATCATAAACTTAAGTCAAATCAAGCATTGACCTGATTCAGCAAACAAGGTCAGGCTTTTTTATTACCGATTGTCATGAGGGCAGCGCTATAGCTAAATGTCTTGTCAGGATGTATTGTGAGGATAGAACACTTTTCCCCAGTATGAGATACCAACCTGTCCAGGATGAGCCCGTGTGGGATGTAAACCCTCTCCAAGTCAGCAGCATAGTGCTTTGGTATGCAGAAAAGGTCCAGGTCATAGCCCTTCTCTTCATCACTGAGCTGAAATACAATGAAACGCATGTTTATTCGTTAAAGTAATGAGAAGACAAGGGAAGGCTTGCAAAACTCTTAACATGCAATCGCATGTTGCAAGGAAGGAATTTAAAAGAGTGGGCGAGTGTCTGTGCGTGTGTATGACTGTGTCTGTATGCACGTGCACTTTCTGTCTTTCTGCTCAAAATAATGTTCCCCAAAAAGCTATTATAGTACATTCGGGAAATCAGATGTGTGGCTCACACGACCTAAACCTAAATAAGTCATAGTAAAATTAAATTGTTGTATTATTGTATTGAACCAACTTCCAAGTAATGATATTATTTGCGCTACCATGTATATGACGTTCTTCAGCTCTCGTTATCAGTGCTACTATGAGTACTAACAACAAAAACATTGGCTCCTTCCAGTAATTCCGAAACATGCTATTTGCTGCATTTCTAAAATCCAATTGCTAGATAGCGCTGACAATCACGTGAAGCTAGATAATTTATGACATGTCATGTGACGACAAGGTGGTCTTGACAGAACAAACGGTACCAGACGGATTAACATTGTAACATACAGTGTCCCAGAACTTAATCAGCAGTGGTTATTTTCTCACAGTAGCAAAAGGAAGCAAAGATTGCTTCCCATGGTGGTGGTGCTATAGTTTTGGTTGCTTGTTTTAAAATAGCCAGCAGCTGTGGCCGTGGGGACGTTATGTGAAGGATCGGCTGTCGTTTTGGGACGTGAAAATAATTAATTGTTTACTTTGTGGCGTCTTTCCTTGTATGGATAGAATTCGTTTCGGGGAATGCGACAGACGATAATTCCGATATTTTTTTAAATTATTCAATAAAGGTAACCCTTCTGTAATTGAATGGCAAACACTATTGAACACAACAGAAATAGACCTAACCTGGGAGTACAGACAAATTGTTGTGAAACATTCATGGGTAGATTCTGGGTTATCTGTGGGTGAAGGTCACTTGCAACGTTATAACGTCTGTTAAACCATTTAACCTTCTCAACCTATTGACAATCTACATTTATCCATAACCCTACCTAGGTAAAAAAAAAAATTGATATTAAATTGCTTTATTTGGGTTGTTTTTGTTTCTAAGTAGATCGATTCATAGATTGAATCATCAAGTATCAAATAGCGATTTGACACATTCGAACCAACCACTGTATGCATGTGAGCTTGGCATGCGTGGTTTTGTATTTTCCCCTAATATGCATTACCATTGAAAGGTTTTAAGGCACGGGTGTGTGCGCTCGCTAACGTCACATGTGCCATGCGTGGAGCACGCGAGTTTCAAGACGACGCAGGCCCCGCTGAAATGCAAGTACCTCCGCGGTCTGATGTTGGTCCGTCTATGGACCCTGAACGGGTAATAAACCAGGAAGTTAAAATAACTGGTTATTTTACTAGGAGTTAATTGGTATTTGGGGTATTCCTTCGGCTAACATAATCAAAACCCTGGCACCCAACCCCATAGTAACCCCCTAAGCGTTTATCCTCGGCTCATTCCTACTGTTAAGAAGAACTTACCACAACAGATGAGCCTGGTGTCGCCATGAGAATATCAGTCGGTTTTACGCACTCCACAACCGAGTTCTGAATGATTTCCTGAGTTCCGCTAAAGGTAGTCACAGAGACCTCACGCTTATTCCAGACACAGCGCTTGCTAGCATATTACGTTGCTATGACGGCTTTTCCGCTGTAGATAGCCTTGTCGCAGAAAGAGGGTGGGCAGACGGGGGACTGGCCGTTTTTAAGTAACGCCCATGGGGGAAAGGGGAACTACATTATGTTGGTGGTATGTAGTTTGGCCTCTCGGTACACAATAGGTCTATAGTATTTCGTTTAGTTTATTAAATGTACACTCTGCAGTCAGTAAGTTGCAACAATTGGGTTTTAAATAGAAAAGTGTTATTGATCATTTATTTAATTCTGCTATTTTGTCTTTAACCAAAATGTAGTAGTTGCATTGTGTAGTGAGCGATGAGTAGACACCACCGGTTAAGATCAATAGGCCTATTAGAGCAAAGCAGCAAAAGGATCTTTCTTATCCCCTGATGCAATCAGGCAACACAAAAGCTTAAGGGTAAAATAAAACATTATTTTTCCAATTTCTTGGTTACATTTCAGGGAGTACAGGGGGGAAGAGCACTTAAAAAGAAACATAAAAAAATACCATATTTAATAGTGGAGAGATACAAGTGCATGCTGGCAAAAAACTTTAATTGTGACTGTATGAGTTCAAATATTCAAAATCATTCACGGTGATGATACAGTAGCAAAATGTTACATACAAAGAAAGAAGGGCTGCCAGACCATAAGACACGATCAATCAAATCGCACGGCTTCATATATAGAAAATAAGAAGTACAACCCTCTTAAACGCGAATCCATCAGAAGCGAGGCTATAGGAAGAATATGTCTGTCTAGGCAAGTTAAATGTAAACAATGGGGCAAATAGGCAGGATATATGGCAATCAAAAGGTCCCGTCCAAACAAATATCATTTTGTGGTAAAATTACATATGCCTTTACTTTGCCCAAAACCGAGACTACAAGAGAAGGAATGACGGGGCGATCCATGGGCAGGAAAATGGTTTAACTTGACGTAGGTCTCATGAAGACAACTGCTGCATATCCTCGTGACATGTCTGTCCCCTGGAAGAATCTTCGGGGGACTTTCTGTTGGCCAAGATTCAGTAATTAAAAATAGATAATTTTTTGCCCCATCTTTGAACTCTTCTTCTGCCCTAAATATGTGAACCGCTTCTTTCACCTATAAAAAGTGGGGAACACCAGAACAACCATTATTTTAACTAACATGCAAAACGTTATATTATTTTCATTAGTGTGAGTTATTTTGTGATATTGCATTGCAAATCCTTTGAATTATTCGCAACATTAACTTGCAGAATAGTGAATAAACATTTAAAAAGGTAAATATGGAAGATGATATTGTATGACCAGTATATTACCCTAGTGTCCGTTTAGTTGCGACTCAGTTAGTGATGCTGCACGGTCATTTGCAGCACGCTCTCGACTGCGATTCTCTCTCTCCTCGTCTTCCTCATCTCTTTCCTCGTTGCCACTGTGATTCTTGCAGTATAGTCTTAAAACCGATAAACACATAATATATCATGATCCTTTCGGTGTGATATTGAACTAATGTATCCAACTCAATAATAACCACAGCTGTAATTACATAAAACTGATGATGATTTATGTCGAGTTTGTGCTTACTTGTAGATGCCACGGGCCATATTTTCAATATATTTGGCTTTATCCTGCAGGCCGCAGTGATAATGGTAGGTCTTCGCACATGCCTTGATCTCACACCCGATCGTTGCGCCTAACTGACTGCAGAGCGTACATTTCTGAGAAAACAGAAGTAAAAATGATTTGGTATTCAATTTAATCCAAAGAGATTAGTTTAAATGCCATTTGTAATAGCCGAGCTACACACCATTCTTTTCCCTCTCTTAATTTCCTGGAGGACCGTTTTGACATCGAAATTTCCAAACTCGGCGCGTGAAGTAGTGGTTAGCTGAACGGTCCCAGATGAAAACAACTGGGATAAAAAAAGTGGTGAGGGGTTAAAAACAAAATTAACATTGGTTTAACACACCCCGAAAGGTTCTCCCTGAACCGCAAGCATTGGGATGTTCTGCACTTACCATACACCTGTAGTGTGCTGCCACCTTCTTTGCATTATCAGTGTGGAGCACACCCCTGGTTTGGTTCTCCTCATCCCCTGCGTGGCAGAACCCACAGCGCTGCCCGCTTTCTCCAGGGCTAGCCCTCAGTGGTGACCGGTCTCGCTGAAATTGAATGTAAATGTAAAGGTTATGCATCTGTTGTTAACAAGTCATTAGGGACAATGTTAATGTTTGCTTGGGTGTCACGAGCTACACCTGCCGTACTCGTTCTAATAAGGTTAACAAGGCCGTAACCTAGCGTCTCTCCCTACGCGTTGCAGTTCACTTGAAACGTGGCCCTGAACTTCCCTGGATGAGAGCGATCTTACCTATCTAGGGTGACCACAGTCATCGTATGCGGGCAGCTCTCTCTCTCAGATAAACCATACCGGTACATTGTTGGCCCACTGGGGTGTGTCGTCAGTCAAAAGGCGACCAGCCCACACTTTGATCCAGTCGTTCAGTCCTCCACCGTGTAGTTGCAAAACAAAGTTCTTTCACCAAGTGTAGGAAACTGTAGCCGTGCGAGTCCTCTGTGTCTGGTCCTTCTAAGTCATGCGAGCCGCAGAGTCTCGGTCTTACTGGGACGTCAATACTGTCCCCGTCTCCTCCCTCGCCCAGCTGACATAAAGCTTACTACACCGTAACATTGGGTGATTTACTACCAAACTAAAGAAGGGGCTTGTGGTCTTACATGTGACGACCGCTCCTCGTCTGCACCTTGGGAGGAGGTAGAGCATCCATCTTCTGACTGGCCGTGAGACCCCAGCTTGTTTCTGCCCTTCTCAAACCTTCCACGGCCCTTACTTTGGGGAGGGGACGAGTCGGACTCATTGGCCACGTCCTCCTCTTCGTCTAGAATGGAAACATAATCATTAATAAAAAAACGAATGTAACCACGTAGCCCCAAGCGAAGAAATAAACTGAAACATCAGTTTATTTTGATGTCGAGTTTACCAATGTGGAAGGATTTACTTTTAGAAGCGTTTGACACATTTTCTCCTTCATACATTTTGGTGTGAGACACTGATGGAACTTCTGTAAGATCAACACATATTTACTCTACTACATGTTGTTGACTTTTTTTTTTAAATGTTTAAATATTGAGACCAAATGAAAGTGCACATTGTTCGTAATACTTTAAGTCAAATGTATTGTTGTCGTAGTATGTCCATCTATAATCAAATGTATGCAGAATCTCAGAAAAAGACAAATTAATTTGCTTCTCCATTTGTTAAAAAGTAAAGCCTGACAATTTAGTGTGCGGCCATAGCAGCTTATCAGCCAATGGTAGTATGAAGCTGAATAGTCTGAACTCTTTCAAAACAATTCCTCTTATTGTTAAGCACTTTGCCAAAGGAAAGGAATGTTATTTCCACATGTAGAAGTCATGTTATAAATAAAACCCTCCTGATGATCACGTTACCTTCAGGACCATCCCGGGAGGCATCTCTGTGTTTGCGACAATAAACACTGCATCAAAGAAAGAGAAGAAAAAAAAGATTGATCTTCATTTTTTTATCTCATTCTGTACTTCTGTATCTTTACTGATGGCGCTGTGTGCAATGTGACCCACAGAAAGATCCCTTGCGAGGGATTCTCTTTGATCTGCGCGCGGTCTTTCAGCGCGCAGTAGTAATGATATGTCCTCCGGCATGTCCTCACATCGCATCCGATGGTCGCCCCGGGTCGATGACACGAGGAGCACATCTTTAACACACACACACACACACAGACACACAGACACACAGACACACAGACACACAGACACACAGACACACAGACACACAGACACACACACACACACACACACAGACACACAGACACACACACACACACACACACACACACACACACACACACACACACACACGGCAAAGTTAAAACAAACATTATAAGGGATCTTTTTGTATTTAGAATACGTTTGTATTCAGGCTAATTTAGAACAAAAGACGAGGGAGGCAGACATGTTTTCTGTGTTTCTGCTGTACACAATGTAATTAATGACATTAGAAGTTGATTTGGTTGTAGGTCCAAAAGACGTTCAGTATTTCAGTGAAGCTTTGCAAATAAATTAATTTAACTTTGGACACTCACCAGTTTGCTCCCTCTTTTGATCTCTTTCTTCACATCTTCGATGGAAAATCCTCCAAGGTTATCACTCTCTAAGTGTGAACTAACAAGTGCTGAGGAGAAAAGCTACATGGGATTTAAAAAAGTTAGAATTTCTGTTTTTACATATACATATACATATACATATACACATACACATACACACACTTCAAATTACTTAATTGAAACATTTTCTAGAATAAGACGTGCCATAAAATTCTAGTGCTTCCAACAATGGATTCTGTGTGTACTGCAACCTACCATACACTTGTGGTGAGCTGCCACCTTCTGGTTGTCTGACAGCAGTAGCTGTCCACACTCCTTGTCACGGTTGGTTCTGCAAAAGGCACATTTAGGCAGATGGGCCGCGGCTCCTTTCCTCTGTACCGACATCGCTCTTTGTGGCAGTCTACTGAAAAATAAGATGGTGTACTATTATTTGGATTGTAAAACTATTAATAATGTTATTATTATAAAAGCTTTTTACAAGTTGACATAGCCTAAAGTAATTTAAACTTATGAGATGCCTTTTCTAAAGTGCAAGTAGAAGTTAAGTATGACTCCATTTTTGTATCAGAAACATAACGTACTGAGGCTGGTTAGGGTGTTTAACGTCGAGCAGGAAGGTTTGTGGTTTTGATCACAGAACCTCTGCCACCTCTGTCCGCTACCTGTAGGGAAACATAGGCAACGTTCCTATCCTTTATACTGCTCATTAATAGCATGCATCTGAAATAGGAGAGTAAGTACCTTTTGGATGACTAAACACAACAGCAATAGAAGAAAATTGATAAAGGCTTCAAAATAGTTACATTATTAAATCTATAAGCCGCAAATGTAGTACTATCAGTCAAAAATATAATTTAATTCAATGACCAATAGTTTTGACACTGCATTGGTGTGACGGAAAGACTTGATGCACGGGTTTTCAAAGAAAATCAAATTACATGGAATATAAAAAGGGAACAGCCATCAGATTAAAGACCCAATAAATGTGGGGAGAAGAACCAAATGCAATGTGGTGCTTGTAAGTGTGCATGTGTTTTTAATTACACAAGCCACTGGTGCATTGTGCAGTTAACTAAAACTGGGAACAATTTTAAAGATAATGTGTGACCATGACCAAGGATCAATATGCCAGAGGAATAGAGATACAACTTAATTCACAGATATCAGGTATTTATTGATACATACTTAAAAATATAACTGGCACCAAAAAATTAATTCCTGGTACCCAATTAATCAAAATGACCCCAATGATGAAGGGATTTCAGGTTTCCTCACCGTTATTGAGGAATTGATACAAATGTACCCAAGGCTCGTCTAAGCATTTATTTTAGCTATACGCATTAAACCTAAAGATATGGCCCAAATATCATATAAAACATTAAGTAGCCTATAGTTTGTTGGTTTTGCTTCAGTTTGTGCATTCTACAACGAGAACATGACTAAAACCTAAATACTTAAAGGAGCTAAATCCTGGATCATTTTATAGTTTTATAAAATATAATTTTTTAAATAAACTAAAACAAAAACCAAGTAATATGTAAAATATAATCCACAAGTCATATTCGGATTCATTACGTTATAGATTGTCTGAATGCTCTGTTGATAAGGGTAGGGTAGGCTTTGCGATTTGTGTATTTTATCGGTAAAATAATACTTATCAACAATGCAGGGTTGAAAAAGATGGGTCTGTGTAGTAGTTTATTAAATACAAACCGAAAGTACACGGTTTTAATCACAATAACGTGGGGAGAGACGCGACGCCTTGATTTAGCAACTGCCATGATAGCAAGGCCAGGATTGCATTGCGGCGGCCGGTGACAAAAGCTGCGGGGTCCGACGTCTAAACCCCAAATAGTATCTAATAATGAAACACTATGTAGTCTGTATGAACATATTCCGTAAAGTCAGAGGTTATATTACCGCCATGATACAGCAAATGGTCATTGCGCAGCCCATTTGGTATCATACCAGCGGGTAATGGGAAAAGTGACTATATTTCTTCTTCAGCAAAGTTTTGAATTTACGGGGGTGTGTGTCTCCCACAAACTATAACTACAGACAAATATAAGTGTGAGCATCTAAAGCAGCCACCTGCATTAGCAAGGCCTTTGATTCGTAAAACTAATCTCGATCACAGCGAGGAATCCCGAGCAAACATGGGTTATTATCGTATCATATCAAAGTACAACGAAAGAACCCCTTTAAATATTGAGACGTTTAAATGACTAACGCGGGTCTTCAGTGCCACCTTTTGCGAGTAAAGAGCGCCATACCCGATACAATCTCTCTGAAAACCGGACCCCGTGCTCGACCGTAAACAATACGGCCTAGGACCACAATAGGACACACGATACACACTGCATTGGCACAGGGGGTGCACAGACAAACTTCTGACGGTACCTGGGGAGAAATCTTGTTGGGCTGGAGTGGAGGATTGGGTGGAGAAGCGTGCTGCTGTGGGTGAACGTGATGTTTTCCGTGCCTGCTGAGAAGTGATCGCTGCTGTGTTCCGTCTCACCGCCGCTGCGTAGCGTTCAAGTGACGTTGCACTCGTAGGTTTTTTCCCCCTAATATGTAAACATGTTTGAGGATTGAAAACCCCTCCGATACATGTGAATACAACACCTTACTGTTGTATATTAGGAGATATGTTTTACTCTTAATATTAACGAGCAGGAACGACGGATATTAACTAACAATGTTGGGGGTTTACCGTGCTGAATACAAGTAACCTCGGTTGTTGAAGTCAACTTTCCGAGCGCTTTTTTAAAGGTAGATATTTTGATTTTGTATAACAATTTATTTTTGGTATAAAGTGGCATTCGTGTATTTTATGCTATGTTTTAGCTATGTATTGTGAGCATATTCGTATTTAACTTGGCTGATGTCTACCAGTATGAATATCAAAAGCTTAAAAGACAAGGATGCTAATGGTTACAAGTATAAAATCATACAAAGACATCATCAACGATAAATATATAAATGAACAACCCAATTTGCCTTTAGTCGTGTTTGTGTTTGATTTACTTAACAGCGCAGTCCGTGAGGGAGGCGGTTTACCCTTTCCGGTATCTTTGTAACTCAACCCCCGCTCGGTGTACTGGACAATAAAACAGGCGTCCACTTCGGAAGGCTCACGTCATTACTTTCCATCGAGAGGATTGGCTATAAAAGACGACAGTCACTTTGTGAAAAAAAAAAAGTTGCAAAAAAACACACCCGCCCAATGTCCCGAAGAGAAGAGCGCAGAGACAGCAGCCTGAGCAGAACAGGGAAATAAAGTTGACAGGCTGTCCAGCCCTCAAGCTTTCTGCAAAAGTGAGCTAGCATCCTAGCAATTGTGGTGGCGGACGGCCAGAACAGTAAATCGTAGATATATGCTGGATAAACGCGATGAAGACAGCGAGCTTAAATCTGTAGGAACGTTTAATTACCACTCCATAAAACTATCGCCGAATATCCCAGAGAGATATATTGATGAGCACGTAGGGGTACATTACTGGCGAGCCTGTTAGCTGAGTTTAGCTAGCTAACCTTTAGCCAACAATCCTTTCTCAAGTTCAAAAGTAAAAGTCAATCAGGTAAGTTCTTTCTACTAATCAATCTAACAAACTTTGCTACCTCGTATCGCCGACATAGCTATCGATCAACACGGCCACTAACGTGGCGTTTACTTTTAGTTAGCTTTAAATTCGTAATTCCAGCTGAATGTGGCTCAAGCCTGGCTAGTCAATACAAAAAGATGTCAGTGGATTTGTCGTTCTTGATTATCTTACTACTAATATGATGTTAAATCTATGACCACTGTCATGAGGGGCTCGCGTTAAAGTCGGACGGTACGAAACGACCCACAGTCGTGTCTCGATATTTTTATACCACCATTGTATTACCCGTAGACTACCTGTTGTCGTTCTTTGACATCTATTTCGGTCATAGTAACTACACACCTACAAAATAGCGTTTTCACGTTAAAATGGCGAAGATGGCTTTAAGACCACCTTAGAATGCATTCAGTCTCAGCCCTGTTATGTCCCTCAGCAACACAGGAAAGTAACGCCTCTTAATTAACTAGACACATTAGGATTATTTTAACAGTCAAACTTTCTCTTTACTATTTCAAAGGTTAAGGAACAAGATAGCGTTCATCATGCCTTTTCCTTTTGGAAAGTCTCAGAAGAGTCCGGCTGAGATAGTGAAAAACTTGAAAGAGAATATGGCTTACATGGAGAAGCTGGATGCCACAGAGAGCAAAAAGTGTGAAAAGGTGAGCATTTGTTTACTTTTAACCAGATCTGTTTAGGTTTCGTGCGGTTGCAAGTCGGGTTTAACTGCAACTTACACAGTGTTCCTGTTATTAAGGTTGCAGAGGAGGTTTCGAAGAACCTGTCTTCTCTGAAAGAGGTGCTGTGTGGCACCGGTGACAAGGAGCCTCAAACTGAGGCTGTAGCTCAGCTGGCACAAGAGCTGTACAACACCAACCTCCTCATCACTCTCATTGCAAATCTGCAAAGAATTGACTTTGAGGTGAGTAGAGTTAACTTCCATCCGTGATCATGATTGTTATTGTTGATTGATCAATGGTTATTGATTCCTTTCTGCAGTGCATAATCCAATGATTTAAAATATTGGAATTGGCGATGCCCAAAGCATTGGCCTGTTTGCAAGTCATTGGCATACTAATGACAAATGGTATATTATTCCAGGGGAAGAAGGATGTGGTGCATTTGTTCAGCAACATCGTACGACGTCAAATTGGTACTCGAACGCCCACGGTAGAATACATCTCCTCGCATCCACAGATTCTCTTTATGCTCCTAAAAGGGTACGTTTACCATGTCCATGATGTCCAATGTCTGAGCATCTTTGTAAACTTGATATATTCACCAACTATGTTCCTCTTTTATATCAAGTATCGCTCAAGTGTAAAAATATATATGTTGTTGTTATACTTGTTATATATTTGGTTGTTATATACCTGTTTGTAAACCATGATTACAGATATGAAAGTGCAGAAGTGGCCCTGAACTGTGGAATGATGCTCAGAGAGTGCTTGCGTCACGAACCTCTAGCACGAACCGTGCTGTTTTCCGAAGAATTGTACTGCTTCTTCCGCTTTGTGGAACTGTCCACCTTTGACATTGCATCAGACGCTTTCGCCTCATTCAAGGTACCGTGATATAATCTAGTTTTTAGTGTTTTGTTAAGTTATAACTGCTGTAACAATGGGAGTGCCACAGAGGATCAGATTGCTTTTAGATAGAGGGGCATATTTAAAGGATCAAGGTACTTTCATTCCCTATTTAAACATGTTGCATTCTGCTAAAAGGCTGGTTTCTTCTTTAGCATAAGAAAAAAAAATCGGTGTGGCTGAGCTTTATAACCTGATTTGAATTATTCTTAAAATTATTAATTCAACTACCTGTTTTATATATTTTTGAGTAACATAAAAATTTGAATGTAAATTTAATATTTTAAATGAATTATATACTGCTTGCATTTCTAACTTCATGTTCTCTTTTAACTCCCACTAGGACCTACTGACAAGGCACAAGATAATGTGTGCGGATTTCCTGGAGACCAACTATGACAGGGTAAGCCTTCGAGTGTCAATCTGGAAGAGACAAACATTGAAGGTCATGATTTTATCATTGTCTTTCATCATTGAAAAGAATCATTTTGCCAACCTTTTTAACCTTTTCTATGCCCTCAGGTTTTTACAGAATACGAAAAGCTCCTGCATTCTGACAACTATGTTACCAAACGTCAGTCTTTGAAGGTAGTGAAACAATTCTTTGAACCCTGGAACAAAACAAGTGTATATTTCTTCGCTACAAGTTCAAGGCTAAATATTCTTCGGGTTGAACTCAATGTTTTTCAATTTATGTTTTCCTCAGCTTCTTGGCGAACTTCTCCTGGACCGGCACAACTTCACTGTGATGACCAAGTACATCAGTCGTGCCGAAAACCTCAAGCTGATGATGAACTTGTTGAGAGACAATAGCCGCAATATCCAGTTTGAAGCCTTTCACGTCTTTAAGGTGTGATGGATGGATGTGATGTCCTTGCGATCAGATCGAAGCACATGTTGCAATTCATTTTGTAACGAGGCAGAGTGTTCCAGCTTATAACTAATCTTTCATGTTTACTTGGGTATTTTGCCGTCTTTGTGATTCTAATGCCGCGTTTCCGCTGCAGGTTGCGGTACGGTTCGGTTCGCCTCAGTCCGGTAGGGAGGGGGCGGTATAGCCCAGCTCAGTTCCGAGGTCGCGTTTCCACCTCCGACAGTACCCTTTATGGTAGGCCGGATGTCGATCGCCGCGGCAGCTACGTTAACATCGTGACATCATAGCAGCGCGACACAGTGTAGCCTGCTCAATAAAAACAATGGAAAAGTTGAACGCGACGCATTAAACCAAGAGCTACCATGGAAGTCGTCCAGCAACAGTTCCTGGCCTTTATGCTTTTCATATGGCAGTTAATCAACTTCCGAATGCAAGCTTTGTTTGATAATAATAATACCTCGAGGCTACTGTTTGTTTGTTTTTATCCCCACGTCGCCCGGAAGTGACGATTCTGTCGACCAATCAACGGAGGGGGTGTGTAGCTCGAATTTTCCGGCCCCCTTTCAGGCATCTCAGTACCCCAACGGAGGAGTACTGAAGATGAGGGCAAAACAAGTACGGCTCAGTCCGGGTCACGACCACTTTTGGCGGTGGAAAGGCAATCCGTGCCGCACCTTTGCGAACCGAACCGTACCGCACCCTGCAGTGGAAACGCGCCATAATGATTTAATGCAAACCATAGGAGGCCTATCAACGGTTATCGATAGGCCTATTACTGAACACATTCAACTGAACACATTTAAGCAGCCTAAACTGAAATGTTACATTTCATCGTCTGCCATTTCATTGTTTGCCTTGGGTGAAGGAGAATATTTGATTACAGTCATGTTGGTTAATATGCCTTAGCCTTATACCTCTGCCTCAAAAAACATACCATTCGTACTTTCTCATGTTCTAGGTCTTCGTTGCGAACCCCAACAAGACACAGCCCGTGTTGGACATACTGCTGAAGAACCAGGCCAAACTAGTGGAGTTCCTGAGCCATTTCCAGACGGATCGATCCGAGGACGAGCAGTTCTGCGACGAGAAGAACTACCTGGTCAAGCAGATCCGGGACCTGAAGAGACCCGTGGCACCTGAGGAGGCGTAGAGTCCGACGGTGGGTGGGAACGTTGGCGGTGGCAGTTGCCAGGTGGAGCTTTGGCGTGCGCTTGGAGAAGGTAGTGTGGCAAGGCAACGCAAGGATCCAACATATTACCGTAGGAAATAGGAGCAAACAAAACCAACATAGAAATGACTTCCTTCACTTTTTCTTTCTTTGTGTGAACATGGGAGGTTTAATCCTCGAGTTGGGTTGAACAATGAGTGGGCCAAGAACTGTTATTTAAAACCATAGTGCTTCTTTGATAATAATAAAAAGATGTCCGGCAAGAGTCTCTTATGCTGAATTGTATATAATAATGTTATTATACATAAGCAAAATTCCTCATGTATCGTCTCTGGCGAAGACCTTACTTTGTGACATAAACGCCACCTGCATTTGAATCTTAACAGTACCCCTTGATGCGTAATCTTTTACGAGCATTCAATGTTTTAGAATATAATTACTCTGTGGATAAGACTTACTGGCTAATATTCTCAAAGATGACACTTTTTTTCCTCAAAATCACATTGTCAAACTTATTCCACAGCCTAGTTTTGCCTTACTGCACGCTGTTTTTGCCGTTTCCAGGACTTAGGAGCTTGTGAATATTGACTCCAGTTGAATTGCGTCTGGATGATAGTTACCCAGATATTTGTTAGTGGTGAACATGGTAGGTATGCTTGTGGTGCTTGTGTAACATGAGGCACAGGGGCAGCAGTAGTGCTGATTCAGTCGGTGATGCGCTAGGAAACAGGGACAGGAAAAGAAAATCAAACCCCACAGAGGAATCAATGCATTGTGCGATAGTGTGGCTGCAGCCAGCAGTGGTCTTTTGACTGGAATGGAAAGGAATCCGATACTGCTGTAGGCGTTGTGTATCGGTCTGTTTGTTGGGGACACGGGCAGTACAGATATTCTCAACCAGAGGATTGCAATTTTTCCACAAATAGTTAACTCTTGACGAATGATACGATTAGATGTTCTCCAATGGCATGCTATCCAGTTTCAGCTGTTCTTACTGAAGTTTTATTTAAAGGCGCCGTGGGCTCATAATGCATTATCAGCATGTTATAAGAGTAAACTACAATTATTATGTCAACTATGAGTTTGACATTAAACTATTAATCGACCACTAGCATATGTGGTTCGCCATTAGACGATGACCAGAGGTTTACAAAGGAGTGGGTTGTGGCATTTCTGCCAGTGTAGCAGTAATTCAATTAGTTCATTAAATAACCTGGTGACACATTTCATACTAAACTGTGAGAATGTTCTAACGTGCTTATGATGCATTATAATCAAATTAATACTACAGTGCTGAAACTAAGCAATGACCTTGTTCCCTTTTTTGGGAACGTCTATTTTGGAATGTGCCGCATTTTTTAAATTTAGTTTCTTACCTGGCTCACCTGTCATTGTCATATATTTTTTTTTTTATCAAGTGTTTTGGAGCAACAGCACAAAGCCTTGCCTTTCACTCACTATAGTAGCATCTTGTCAGATTTCAAGCAACATTTGATCTGTCGGCACAGTCTCATAGTATATATACCTCATGAGGAAGTGCTGTGTTCTCTTTTTTTATTGTGTTTTTACTTGGATCATTAGGATAAAGCGCAATGTATTGTACGTTGCCCAAAGCTGGTATGTATGTATGTATGTACGTATGTATGTATACGTATGTATGTATACGTTTGTGTGGGGGAAGAATTGAAAAGCAAAGCTAATCTTGTTTCGATTGGTCAGTTACCACAAATGACTGCATTTCATTATGAATGAAAATAAAAAATGATGGTTGCCTTATTTAAAAATGAATAAATATGCACACAATTGATTGTAAAGAAATAATGTAAATCCCACATGTCTTAACCATGCCCTTGTCACTCTAAAATGGATACTACAAGCATTACAAATTGATTACCTATGCTTGCTTTTAGTTAAAATGATTGGCTTTTTGAAAATCCCATGTTGGTAACATCAGAAACACCTATCGGGTCAGTCCAAAACCGGTTATGGCCATTGTAAAAATATTTTTTTATATATATTATTTAATATGATGTTAACCTGCGTCACTCCAGTTTTGAGAGAAAGGGTGTGTTTCTCTGAACATCATTAGCAATGTTTAGTTAATAACTTCTAGAATTCCTAATAATTTCAAAATGTCACAAGTACATGAAAGGAGCGACCTTGGGATCACCGTAACAGTGGTCGAGTTGTTTTTGGAAGCAAGGGTGACCTTTACAGGTCCCACATAGGCACAACCAGCAGCTCCTCTGACGGACACTTCCATGTTTTAATATGAAAGAAACCCACATCCTAATGAACGGCCATGTGTGTTGCGTAACCTTAACTGTGATCAGGATGTTTCAACTCTTAATGCTAGTGATCAAATACCATACAGCTGTTCCACCATATAAAGCGTGTACAGAGGAAGCCCTTGTTATATTTGTATAACCCTCTCATAGGGTTAATCCTGATTTAGTGGCAATTCTGTTAAGACGGCAATGAAATCCCTTCATTCTTGATTTAGAGGGAAGGTGTTTGGTG
This sequence comes from Gadus chalcogrammus, assembly GCF_026213295.1. Taxonomy (NCBI): domain Eukaryota; kingdom Metazoa; phylum Chordata; class Actinopteri; order Gadiformes; family Gadidae; genus Gadus; species Gadus chalcogrammus. The sequence goes on along the minus strand of NC_079421.1, from coordinate 17,861,056 downwards.
ATTAAGAGGAAACTTCTATATTAAATATATAAATGTCTGTTGTGCTTTTACTATATAACTATATTGCCTTCTTTATTCCCTATAACCATAGTATACTGGGTATTTCCTTCTATCTACCAGGGGAGTGAATTGTAAATGTACATAGTTTTATTTTAAAAGTGTGAAATCGTTCCTGAAAATAAAGTTTATTTCAGAAATACTGTGCATTTGACATAATTTCAGCGATTGTTTATTTTTGAGTTTACTGTGGTAAATTGAAAACGTTTTATCTGTACAGGATTATGTGGTATAAATATGTGGTGAACCATTAAGAAGTTAAGTAGTATATGCTAATGAAAGGGGAAGATCTGTACAACCTAGACGTTAGGTCGGCCCTGTCTTCATTGTTTACATTAATTCCAGTTCTGACTCATTCTGTGTGGCTCACACCATCACTTCTCCATTATCTCAGCCTTCATTTGCCTTTATAATCATTTGCTCTGTATAAATGACCAACCTGCAGCCTTGAGATTACCTGCCTCAGCAGCTCTGGCAAATTTTACGATGGTTTTCATACTTGCATGCTCTTGATCAAAGCGAGAAGAGCCGCTAGGGGAAGGGGAAATCAGAGGGAGTAATGTCTCCATCTGGCGGCGGCTTTCCTTAACTCTTTCAATGAATTTATCATAAGATAAGATAACACTTTATTAATCCAAAAGGGGGGAAATGTGTGTGACACAAGGCGTAAAACCACCAAAAGAGATAAGAGACAAAATAGTGCCAATATGAAGATAACGGATTACAAAAAAAAGGTCAGAAATATAGAGGGTTATATATATATATATATATATATATATATATAGGGTTATATATATATAAACAACACAATCACAAACGACAAACCAGCATGTAATGAGCCAAACATAGAACTTCATGAAGATGTATGAGTTGTCTCACGTCACATGCATTGGGAAGCATATATGTGTTATTTTAATGGAATAGATCGTTTGCATCGGGAGTAGGTCTACTGAGAATACATTTCAATCAATCGAGACCCTAATGTTTGTATTTGTAAAAGTTAAAAACTGCAAATTAGGATGCATTACAATGATGCATGCGCAAACATAGGCTTTATTTAGTATTAAAACGTGTCCACATGACCACATTTGGTGGTTTACGAACCAACCAATGTAAAGAAGTGTCACAAAGGATGCATATGTCCCTTTGATTCCACCAATCACAACGAGGCCTATATGAGCAGTGAAATTGCAGTCTGGAAAAGTGGGTTAAAGTTCAATCGGGGAAGAAGGCAAATAAGGCTACGTTTGAGCCTGCTCTCAAGGCCGAGGGACTCCTAAGAAAGCGTTTACACAAGATAAGTCTAAGGGACCCCATTTCCACCTTGAAATATATTCATAGAATCGATGTCCGAGCCCAGCACGATGTTTAAGATTATATCTCATAAGGGTTACCACCAATACCAGTTCAACTTGCGCCTATTTCTTGTGGAGCACTAGGCTGGGGAGAGGGGGTGGCTGAGGCTGTGTGTGGGGGTAGGGTTTGCAGAGGTTACAGGTCACAAGCCTTCTGCTTGTGTTTGACCATAAGAGCGAAACCGTCCAACAAACGATATTGTTCCTGAAACGGAAATTTAAGTAGTAACTCTTCAGCGTGTGAGAAAATGAAACGGGCAAGCATTAAGAGCTATTAGATGGAATGTTATGGTTAAGGGGATCAAAGGAGGACTTCTACATTATTGGGACGTCTGCGCTGCATCTCCCCACCCCCACAAAGAGCAAAACAACAAAAAAGATGCTCGCACAATTACATGCATGACTCAACTTTTTGTTGGCCAGAAACGGTGGTAAAGAGGCAGGAGAGGATACAACATCTGCGAAGTTAGGTGCGTCGTATTATGGAGGAATCCTGCATGGGTATAGTCGTTTCAGCCCATTTCCACTGAACCACCAACCCTTCGATGGCTAAGAGGTAGGTCATCTCCACAATACCCTGTTTCATTACAATTAGGTACATTGTTTTTCGATTAACTAAAGGCTATGGTTTTGGGATTGTTTCTTTGATTTCAACAGCAAATTGCTAATCAAACAATCACAGTAACCCAACTAGGCGTGTAGTCTTCCGTTTTTGTTATATCGATTTGTAAACCTCACCATATTAGATGAACACGTTCCGAGTCTCGTCGCTACTCTATTTAGTTCCAATGGCCAACAAATGCTCTTATAGGCCTAGCCTACTACTTTTTATATAATACTTTTTTTCTTTGCGTTCTTTCTATACACAGCAATGCTATTCTGACTCCGTGATACAAATAATACTACAATAGCGAATATAAACATGTTGCCCATTGTTCAGACTTAGAATCTGACTGACGTATTATTGTCGGTATTCAACTGTTCTTAGGCCTATTAAAATCAAATGTATTGGGCTCCCACACGAAGGACTTGGTAAGTGACCCTCAAGGCGGATGTGGATTATATTGAGCCATTTGTTTAATGGATTGGTTTGAAAAAGTCTCATCAGACCACGTTCGCGCCACTTTTGTGAGGCTTACGTAGAGCCCCCTTTCAAGTCACTACCGAGTCCTGATCAATAACATAAATTGATCATGTTCTTGCGTAATGACTTTGGTAGCGTACCGGCGTTTTTATTGGTTGAAAGTCAATTTGTTAGGGTTATTATTTATTTTTTCCTGTGTTGTATCAAACCTGACCTCAAAACTATTACCTTCATTAAAGTGTTGCACTATGGAAATGAAAGAAATTGGCCTAGGCTACTTAAGATAGTCGTTTTAACCAAATGGTAACATAGGCATAGTAGCCTACGCCTATAGCCTTAGTAGAGTGTTGCATCATATATCGTGCAGGCGCCTGATCCGAAGCCGCATGATGCTTTTGGCGTCAGTGGTTGTAAATTAGTGTGGATCGCTTAGCGTCTTCCAGATTTATATATTGGGGCAGCATAACCAGGTAAAGAGATTTAAGTTATAATGTAGAGCTGTATTCTCCCAATCCATAGATGATTTATCATTCCAAATGAAAGTGTCTGTTTTGTTCAAACAATTATCTCCATTTAATTTGAAGTATTCAAGATTTCATAATAAAGATTAATCTTCATGCTCTTTCTTTTGTATTGCAGGTGTTCCAGATAAGAAGCAACTGAGGTTGGAAATCATTGAAGGTCTGCCTCCAAATGTCTGCCAACAAGTCTCTAATGTCTCCATTGTTTGTGACGGCTCCCCAGCTAAGGTGCATCTAGTGTAGTTAGTGAACTTTCCAATTTCTACTGCCCTAGTTGCTCCTTCTGGCTGGGGGCCCGTTCTTCCACAATAGGAGGTGTTTATTCCAAAATAAAAGATCATTGTGTTTTAAGAATCCATTTTAGTCTTTATATCCTTATGTTGTTCTCAAAGTTAAATCAATACATCTGATAACATGGTACACTTTTACATTACGATTGAATGGTGATCAGTGATTATGTTACCTGCAAACATGCAGAAGCCTAAGAAACGACAAATGAACAAATATATATAAGTAACTATATGTATGTTTATACATGATAATATTCCTGTGGATGAGTATGACACCTTAGTGCCATGCATGGTAGACCTGGCAGTCCCAAAGTGCTCACAGTGCAGATAGTTTACACTCATCTACTGCAGTCTGTGCACTTCAAGTATTTCAGGTCGCCTTCTCACATACTTGCATGTGCTATACACGTAATGTATTTACTTGGCGTCTTCCCCGGATGGGTCGACGGGGAGTTTTGTTGGATTGCGTTAGGCTGTTTTATGACTTTGCTGTGCAAATCCATGCAAAACTCTCTGTTACCCAGACATGCAACAACTACATTTTCTATTCGGGGGATTTCTCGTAATCAACGGTGCAAGACTTTGATGTTGTTGTTACAAAATATGTTTATAGGCTATGGCCTTTTCTTCACAAGTTTATTTAGTCATGTATTTTGGTTGATATACGGCTGTTTGTCTGGCTGTTTTCGGGTGGATGACTTCGCAATTTTAATTCCATTTAAGATCTGACTGAAAATTGCACAGTATCCATCTGTAATCCGCCAGATCTAGCGAACAGCTTGCTTTGCATCCTATATGTATACCGTGTGTTGTCTGCGACGTTTCATCAATAAATGGGATATTCAACTCTTTCTACTCTTATTTTATAATGGTGACTGTCTACTGGTGTCTACTCTCTAAATTCAATCTCATTGACCACAAGATGGCAGCAGATTTGTTGTCTTGGCTCTAAAAGGGAGCCACAACTGATCCATTTTATTCAGACGATATTCCACTCAGAATCTTTTTTTGGAAAAGTATGGAAGTGGTATTCCCTCATCCAGTACGATAATAAATTGCCCTAAACTCGAATTGAATACAAGTATGTTTAAGTTCCTAACCACTTTTATTGTACCATCTTCACGTGTTGTGTTTCTCAATGTAAATGAGGAGCGCCCTCCTTTCCTATTTCTATCCCTTTTCTAATTTCCATGCGTCCTTTATTCAGCTCCTGTGCGAATGTGGCCTAAATGCTTCTCATTAAGACAACGACCAATAAATCTTACTGCAATAAATATTTACCGAGCTTATGTAATGTGCCCTCAAAGGGTAATGAATCCCGATCTGTTTTGTGTAGGCATATATAGGATTATTCCAGGAGAGTTGTAGCCTAAATACGCGCGGTTCCACGCCGTGGTGCGCGCTTATGGGAACGCGCAGAAATATTCTCGGCTCATTTATCTTGGCTAGCAGATGAGTCCAGCTACTGCACACGGAGAGAGGTTCTTAAGTTATCGTTTATTTGGGATAGCTCCACCGGTAGACATAGAAGACCAGAGGTATAGTAGATAGGACTATTTGGCTTCGAGCGTGAGGATGCTTTACAAAACAGGATCGAGAGCTGCCGTGACTTATAGCCTGCGCAATTAGCTGTAACTTTGGAGATTCGGGAAGTTTATTTCATCCACAGTGTCCTCACTCAATTGTGTGCTCTTCGGCGAACGGCTGTCCGTGCGCCATGGTTTGCCAAGCGGCACATAGTGCGCTCTTCCTGTGCGTTTTCTTCCAGCTGTTTTACCTGCCCGTCGGACAGTCACCTGTGCTTCCGAACTGCCACGACGTGCGCGCGGCGTTCCAAACCCTGCACCCGGGTTCCAAATGGGTCCCGGATACTCCAGTGTCAGGTACGTCTCTCACCAATTGCATGACCAAGTGATTAGACTCAACGAAGGCTATATTGCATAGCTTATATTTCTCCCTGATGTGCATTGCAAAATTAAAAGGCAGCATGCCTCTCGGTGTTATCGAGGTCTGATTATAAATGTTTTTCAAGCAGTTTAGTTTGTTTACATTGCGTCCCCACAAAGCTGTTTATTTTTGGAAAATCTGGAATCGGAACTTGGAAACGATTTGATATAAAGTGGAGTTGAGTGCATTAACACATCCTTATCTCTTCACAATATCTCCAGAACATTTGTATCACTAATGTATTCTATTAATGCATGAAATGGCTATGGCATCTATGATGCTATAAATAAATAATCCGTCTGAAATGATATGGCAGTTAACTGGTGAAGACTACGAGAATAAATGTAATATTTATACAAATATATTACCAGGCCTAGCTTTTATTTTCGTATGATTCCTGGAAGTAATTTTTGAATGTCTTCAACATAACTTTGCTATATTCTTTCCATAATTGTATAAGCCAGAAAGCAGCTCATATGAAGATTGAATTTACATGTCTAAAATAAACTGAACATACACTTTAGAAATGAGAAATCAATTATAGGACAGTGGTACGTTTTTTATTGAAAGTTTTAATGTAACATAATTTCACTCTGGTGACCAAACCAAACCTGATGTTTGAGACAATTATCAGACTCCACACAGTGAGGCAATAAGAGCCATCCCACGCTTATCACACAGTTCAGCTCCCAGCGTTTAAAAGGCAGCTGTTACGTGTAGATTAACCGTTAGACACCAACAACAAACAATATATGGCTCAATATGAACCGAATCAAAAGATTCCTCAAAAATAAACCTTTTCCTCAAATAAATGCCAACTGCCGATCCCTTAATCCACCCATCTTTTGTCAGAGCTTTGATAGTGTACCTCAGATAAGGCACGCTTTAATGTGGGGATTAGCTCCCTCCTGTTGATTTCCCTCCCGCTAAAGTGTTGTTTCATCTGATATCCTTTTTGTGTTTGTTATTTGAGTTGGAACTCCAATTAGGATCGTATCGGAGATACCAAAGAAATCCTAAAAATAGTCTTTATTAGGGAACCTACTTTCGGATCAGATGTTTACCTAAGGACTTCATTCTGCAGAAAACGTATCATTCAAAAGACTGATTACCATTTCCTAGACACAGTATCAGGGCTTGAGTTTCTGCTGGAGTGGAACCACTATAGAAATGTATGAAAAGTACAGAGAGGGCGAGAATATATTACAAATTATAATTTCCTGATATAAAATCGCACTAAAGGACTGCATGTGAATTATTCAAGATCTTCCGAGTTGTGACGGACAGAGCTGCCGGAATCTGTGGTCCGAGAAGGTCTGTTGATCTGCAAATCCTGCGTAATTGAAATGCTCACAGAGTCTGTGCCATTGGTTTCTAATCTAAATTATGTAATTTGATCTCTCTCTCTCTCTCTCTCTCTCTCTCTCTCTCTCTCTCTCTCTCTCTCTCTCTCTCTCTCATATCCAGAGATGGCCCAAATGTTAATTGGGTGTTATAATGTCATGTCAGCAAAGGAAAAGAGCTTCAGGTTAACTGTCGCTTTGCAGCGGTGATGCAACATGCAACCTTGCACCAATCAACCACCTGCCCCCCCCCCCACCCCCACCCTTGCCTCTTTGCCGCTTACCACACTAAAAGCGCAACATCAACAGGGTAAATGTACTGCGAAAATAGAGCCATGGAAACACATTTTGAGATTCAGTGCTACTCTAAGTATATATATACCTCTGAGTTGTCGGCATACCAAGAGAATGCTTGTTGAATAAACAACAGTATTTTTGGGTGAAATATAAGGGATTTGTCACACAATACACACACAATACAAACACACTCACACCATGACTCTTTTTGCAACCATATTACCGGTAGTATTGTGAAACCCTGGCTAGTGCATCCTACAGCTCCTCTTCTATCCTCTTTGAAACAATCCAAAGTCAAACTGTATGTCTCCCGCGGCCCCCGGGGGCGTCCAGCAGCTGTCTGTCAGGACAAATAACACCCAAACAACACCCGACCAAGGGGACATATTCAGCGATGCAGATTCTCTGAGTGTGGCGCCGCCCAGACTAGCACCATGCCCACCTAGAGACTGAAGTGGTGTCGGTACAGGTGAAACGCACCGTGCCATCCTCGCACAGTCAAACAGTTCTTGGCTGCCGTCAAACAGTTCTTCTTGACTATCAATTTTTTGAATCATACTGTTTTCTTTTTATCACTTTTTTTATGTTCGGAAAAAACGAAATGTAATATTATTTCATGGAGTCATTTTAATTTGGGTTTGAACATATTTTGATCCTGAATCGTAATCTTTTTAATCTTTAACCGTTATCTCAACTGCATTACCAACTACAATCAATGCCTACACAAAAGGTAGACTGTGATGTGGACAGACAAGGTATAGCAATGTATACAAAGTATTCCTGGTGATGAATGTTTTGTAAGAATGCTTTTTCTGCCAACCAGTGTTAACTTACTGGTTATCCTTTTTTGTTCATTTTTGAACTGTGTATTTCCATACATTTACATACGTGAGTGCGTACATACGCGCATACATGTGTGCTCGTTAATATATAGATGTATCATGTAGGGGAGTTGGCTGAGTCAAAGATGGCCGCAGCATACACCAACAAGCACAAGTTATTTTAGTTGTTGTTGTTTAGTTGTACTGAAATAATATTCTGAAAAGACTCAGGACTGCAGGGTCCTGACAATTGAGGATTATAAAGAGCGTGAGATGAAACCATGGCAGTGGGAGTCGTACATTTCTAGTGTTTTTCCAGCGAGGCGGTTGGCTTTTATGTCTCCACGTGAAGATCTCTATCGCTGTTTCCTGATGTACCAGAGGCAGAGTTACGCACTGAGAACAACATAGCCCAGAACCACAACCCAGGGGTTCCAGTGTTTCGTTTAGAGTCAGTAACGTGAACCTTTGCTTTCTTTTGTGTATTTTTGCTAGTGTTTTACAGCGGTAATATTTGCCTGGCCCTGGAAATGATGCTGAATTGATTATATATTTTTGTCTTTGTCTCTGAATAGAAGGCCTGCTGTTTTTACTTCCAAGGAGTTGTTTGATGGTTCTTAAGAGAAAAGGCTTCCAGCCTCCCATCCGTCAATAACTAGAGTTAGTGGGTCAGGTCAGCATGGCAATGAATACCTCTGGACATTGGTAGACAAAGCCCCACCCCCCTTTGTCTGGTTGAGACAAAACTTTTCAGAGGTACTGATTTGGAGGGGGGGGGGGGGGGGGGCAAGGATATAACCGTGTCTGTTGTCATTATTTCTTGACACAGTAAAGCACAAATGGTCATATGAGGGTAAACTTTGGGTGATGAAGCTCTTGATGTGTTTTTGGAATCTAGTCTGCTTTAGATCTTTCTGCTTGCTCTTGTCGCTTTCGCTCGTCTCTGCTTTGTAAACACTGAAAGGACAGAAGCCTGTTCAGGTGCATACTACGTGACCCGCTTTTAGATTCGTTTTTCATTATAAGAAGAAATTGAGAGAAAGTAACAGATGGAAGAGCAGCGCTTAGCACAATTACTAATCGCATTTGCGGATAATACAAAAGTTCTTATATTGGCTGTGAAAATGTGTGATCCTGATTGAATTCACAGTTATTTTCTCTGCAGAGGGTCTTGTTGGTTTTGGGTTCTTTCTTTGCCCTGGAGTGAGTACCAGGGATTCCTGCACGACTTGACTCGACACAAATAGCTGCTGTATAATTTATACTTCTAACAGCCTTTACCATCGTCTATATCTTAACACAACTTGTTTTTCTTGCTGTGGTCCCCATCTCCCCATCATTAAACTTGCATAAAGGACTTGCAAAGTCCTAATTGGTGCTAGCAAACGAGGCATGGCCCCATTCCCCAGGTCCGGGCTTCTCTGAGCTTGTTCTAGATGAGAAGAGGGACTGTGGCTTGGCGCAGTGTACTCAAACTCCCATGAGCCTCTGCTTGGAACCACCACTCCCCTCTTGGGGAAAACACAGAAATGAATGGTTTGAGTTCTTCTGGGTTTCTCTGTTCAAAATAATATATTGTGCCAGTGCCAGCCATTCAATAGTATTTGGCGCAATGACACTTTCATTCGAAAGAAAAAGCGATTCTCAGTCATTGATTATTGACCCAAACTGCCTCACAATTAGCAGGCATTACCGTGACCTGGAATTGTTCTCCGTGGAAAATTACCATCTAAATAGGCTGCGGTCGGGACAACGTGCCGTTGCGTAACTTGACTCAATGAACTGGTGATCACGAATTACACCAGCAACCAAAGTCTATCTCTCTCTATGAAGGAGAAGATGAGAATCAATATGTCATCACAAGTAACAGTACAACCCATCACTAGCATGACTAGGAGCAAAGGGCAGCAACAAGGATCAAACTCCAGGTCTACTGGCTAGTGCCTTGGTCAAGGGCACTGGCAGGAGTATTTACATAACACGTATGTCTTATTGGAGGAGACCAAAGCTCCCTGAGGAAACCAACGGGAACACGGGGAGAACATACTTGCTCTCCTGCTCTCTCTCTCTCCTGCTCTCTCTCTCTCTCTGCCTTGTGGCAATTAGCCTGGAGGTGTGTGAGGGAAGACAAGCTCAGAGGAGATGGCAAGGTATGCCAGGGAAAAGATAGAGGAGGGAAGGTAAAGGAGGAAAAGGTTGGTAAAGAAAATGCACAGGACCTAGGAGCCCTGTTCCCAAGTGGTTTGTCTGTCTGTTGGTAGGAAGGCTCTATTTAGAGTGTGTATTTCTCTGCGTGTGATAGAGTGTAGGTGTGTGTGAGACAAGGCCTGTGTGCGTATGTGTGCAACTCTGGGGGATTTCGCATCGCAGTGGATCTCTTGCTTATTCCTTCCCAAGCGCCGAAATTCTGTAATGAAATACATTCATCATACGCAAAAAGGGGACACAGGCAGATGAAACTGTCGGATTTGAGGGAGATAATTGCTAACTCCCTGTCTGAGCTCTCTTCCCATACCAAGGTGGTATTGACAGCTTAATAATTTCGACCCTTCCAGACAGAAATTAGCTTGATGTTATCTACCAGAGCTCAGTGTTGTCATTGATTTAAACAATCTAAGCCTGTCAATAGAAATACATAAGGCTGAGTGTGACAGTTTTATTGCTTTTCTTTTTCCATTGCATAGAAGTTCATGAGACTAAGTGGCAGTGGGGTGGGGGGTAGTTTGCCATATAATTTGTAATGAATCCCCTTTGACATAAAAAAAAATCAGTTATGCAACCTAAGACATACCCGAGTAATGGTCTATGTATTCCGCCATTAAAAAAGTTCACCAGGTGAAAAAATATTCAGCCTTGCCAACTTTCACTCCTGAAGATCTTTGAATAGATGGAAATGTTGTGCTAAACAAAGGTGTACGTGGAGAATGTGTGCGGCCGTTGCACCTTATCTCGTCTGACGAGTGTCCAAGCTTAGCATCTAATACAGCACCACTTTCCCCAGCGTAACATGGCCTGACATGGCCTGAGGCCCTGAAACCAATGCCCGACCGTCTGTTATCTTTACCCACTTATGTCTGGTCTGGTCCCGGGAGACTTGAGGCAGAGCTGACTCACCGGGAGGGCATGGGACTCCAATCCATCTGAAACACACACACACACACACACACACACACACACACACACACACACACACACACACACACACACACACACACACACACTAACGTACACACCACAACAGGGAATAACTCGGGTCCCTGGAGCTATGCGTCGAAGCAGCATTTTTAAATGGGCCTCTTGATGCCTGCCCAGAAATGTCTGATTCACCCATCGACACGGTAATCCAACAACTTTTTGTTTGGATTTTTTCTTTTGAAAGCAAATAGAACAATGAAAAATAAACATCTTTCCATCCCAGCGTCTTGATGGATTTATTTGGACTTCTTTAGCAGCATGTGTCCCCCCCCCCCCCCCCCCCCCCCCCCCCCCGCCCAATCCTTGCTACACACCCACACACACCCACACACACACATGGCAGACCCCCAACATGCTAATATGTGAGTAAATTGATAGAATCTCTTGACATTTGTTTACGGAGCCGTCAATCAGATCGCTGTCACTTAAGCCCCCTCAGCTACATCATTTAGAGGAGTCGGCAGCCCGCCCCCTGCAGAATGCAACTCCATCGCCTCCTTGATGCATCAAACACAGAGAGAGAGAGAGAGAGAGAGAAGACTTCTCCAGGAGGAGGGAGACAGAGAGGGAGACTGGGATGAGGGGGTTCTTCAGTTGGGTTTTGTGTTGTTGTTAAGATAACACTTTATTGATCCCCAGGTGGGTAAATTTGTTGTTGTTGTTCGTTTGCATTTAACCATTATTTGTGCCCCATTTATTTCTGAGAAACCTTTTGTCTGTGTGCAAGTTGAGATGAAAATGGAGGGGATTGTGTAAGTAGTTTCTGAGCTGTTTGTTGTTTGGAGACAGTTTCTTAATTTATCCTCTCTCTGACACTTTCTCCATTTGCAACTGTTTGAGACACATGGGATCACATCTGTAAGCTATTGCTTAGCAACCCATCTTTCATCGTTATGCCACGCATTATGCATAACAACCACATAATGCCAAAAAATATGAGGTATATTCACACCAAAATGATATTCTCATGGGATGGACCTCAGAGCTTTTGTCCTTTATCTCGCCCTTCGCCTGGTCTTAATATTTTTCATTTCAAAATAATTCTCTACAGGGCACCATTTCTTTCATGCTTCTTGGGGTATGTTCCCAGTGACAATTCCCCTTTTGTTATAATTTTATTTTGGCTTGAATATGGAAACATACCGATTTCTAAGGATTTCTTTGCTTTTATTTTTTCTTTTCCCCTTCAGTTCTGTCAAGCCTAACCAAGGTATCTGCCACCATGTGAATCTATTTGGTTTAGGATTAACAGCAAGTGTGTGTCTCTTCATAGTGATTTCCTAACCCTCACTTTATTTTTATTTTTATTTGATCTATTCTCCTGGAAGGAGAATAGATCAAATAAGCAGTGGGGAAAGGTTTATATTGACCATGCTGATGTTTGATGGAAAACATCACAACCCTGGCGTATTGCTTTCAGTCGTCATCATGTTCTACCGAGTTCTTTGAAAGCAAACGCTGAGAATAGTTCGGAGAAAGCCATGCAGACGTTGGTATGGTTTCGTATTACGGTACACAGGGTCTCTATGTCCGGGAACGCCTTAGGGAGAACCGTTGTTATATCGCATGTTATATTTAAGAACAGTTCGTCAACAACGTGTTCTTTGTGACCACTCCAAAGCCCATCACATTGTCACTCAAATTCAAACACGTACGCACACTCACGCACACGCATTCTCACACACCTCCATACATATTCATACGCAGTGGAAATAATAGCTGTACTTATCTATTGAGCAGCTAGTATCAAAACACATGAACATATTTTTGCCCTTCATGAATCGAATGGGACTATGACAATAGCATAATAAAATATTGTTCATAGATATGTAAATATATATAGATGGATATATTTATATGTAAAATATATTACATATGCTCATTATATGAAAAACATCCAATCAATCTCTTAAGAATATCACTATTCTAATCCTTTCATACCATTACATCGCATTTTCCATCAACATGGCGAATACAGTAATACAGCCTAGTGAATATGCCTTTACTATAAAAGCAGAGGACATGAAGGACATGGCTGCATCTCTCGCTGTCCTCCCTTCTGATCCTGGCTTCCCTGTTGTGTTTGGGCCCTCGCTGGCTGGCAGGTGCCGACCTGCAGGTGTGCCAAACCAAAGGGCCGACCTGCTGTTCCAAGAAGATGGAGGAGCGCTACCTACTAGCTGCCCGCCACAACATGGAGTCAGGCCTGCAGGCTGTCAGCTCCCAGCTCAAACGCCTCATCATCCAAAACGCTGCCATATTCCAGGGTAAGGAAATCCACGTTCCTCAGATCCTTGTGTGTGTGTTTCTGTCTGACCTCTCTATGGAGTACAGAGGATTCTCTATTCGGGGATCAATAATGTTTTACGGAAAAAGCTTTTCTTTTCGTTGGAAATAATATTTCTATCACAATGTCTTTGAAAGCCCAAGGCTGTTGTATTTTTCTGTTGTTGGCATTGGAAAGCAGGAGGTTTTATAAAGTTGTGTGTTGCCCTTGTGTTTTGTATTTCTCTTTGTTAACAGTTGCCTTTTTAAAGAAAAGGGAAAAAAGTGTCTGGCAGACGCTGAATGTTGGGAGCTATCATGAACCGTTGAACATAGAAACAAAATCCCTGATACTTAAATAAGAGCTTTAGGAACCGACCTCGAACTATGCACACAGACGATCTCTGGCCCTTCTTCAATAACAGAGTTAAGGAATATCTTCCATTGTCTTTGCAGCCTTTGTTTATTATTCCTGTGCATATCTGTGTCTTGTCGATGGGTTCTGCTTCCTGGCGGGCCATGTTTGGACTCACCAGCCATAACCCCTGAGTTATGAAACACAGAGCGAACACGCCAATTAGAGCTTGAGGTTTTAAAGAGGGCCTGCGCCCGCGTGCTTGACTTAGTTGTTGTACACTAACCATGTTAGAGAGTCCCACCGCTGTGGTTTGACTGCACTCTCCCACCCGCGGGTCAATGCTAATTACCTTAGCATAGAGCTTTGGGAGAATACTGCCCTATAAGCCCATTGGACTCAAATCCCTTCTAACATCCTGCTCTTATCAGTTTTTTCTCATTCATTTACATTGTTTTCTCTGTATCTGTGTCTGACTGTCTGTGTGTGTGGGTGTGTGTCTCTCTCGGTTTCTCCGTCTCTGTCTCTGTCTGGTATTTCTCGCTCTACTTGGCATGACTTTATTGCTCCTGTTTGACTTTCTCTCTCTCTCTGTCTCTCTCTTTGTCTCTCTCTCTCTCCCCCTCTCTCTCGTCTGCTCTTCCGTCTTCTATTGGGATTTGAGTGCTTGCCTTGTTTGCAATCATCTGTTCTCTTTTCTGTCTCTCGTTATTCCGTAGTATTCTCTTCTTCCAGGGATCAAAGGGCTTCCCCTTCTTCACTCGTCTATCTCCCATCTCAGTGTGCTCTCTCTATCCCCCCTCGATCTTTCTCTCTCTCTCTCTCTGTCTCTCTCCATCTCCACCTGCCTTTCTTCTCTTTCCCAAGACTACACTAGAGGTTGAGCCCCTTTGAAGTCAACTTTGCCAAACAAAAAAAAAAACGAATGGCTTTCTCGTCTCTGTGTTTTCTCCTCTTCTTTCAAATAATTACACGACACGTCTTTGTTTGCGTCAGGCTCTTCTCTCCGATCAATACCAGCAACTAGTTGGGCACTCAACGATTTCTAATAACGATGATCAGCTTCTGCCTTCGATGTTTTGAATGCCATTTGACAAGCTAATGAGCCCTAGCGCTGAGCTATTTGCCATGTAGCTGGGGGGAGTACACGAGCGAAATACGTAATGAATAAAATGCAGCTCGCGGTGATGTATCAGTGACTGGCAGATATTCTTCATCTCGATTCACATTAGCGAAGATCCCGCCAATCTGTTCCCTCCCCATTAGACGTAGCCACTCGCTCACCAAACGCCGCGATGCTATCAATTTAGCTCGGAAATTAGAATCCCTTAACCTGCGCTCGATGCTAATATTCAGTCTAATCTTTCGAACCGAGAAGCTCAATTGCATGCCGGGAATTTAACCCTGTGCATCAGACAGAGAGGGAGAGGGAGAGGGAGAGGGAGAGGGGTGGGGGAGAATTTCTGATGGGTATATTAGAATTAGAATGTGTTTCTGGATCTAGGGCCCAGTAGATGATGAGACGCTGTGTTCCTCGATAGGCGCTGCCCTGCTTGAAAGGAGATGGCATAGAAACATGTCTGAGATGGCCACACACACACACACACACACACACACACACACACACACACACACACACACACACACACACACACACACACACACACACACACACACACACACACACACACACACACACAGCTTCCCCCAGCTTCACCGAAGCTCGGAGAAGGGAGATACTTTGTGACTCAGCGTGTGTCCTAAGGTGGCTCGCGGGAATCGAGACGATAATTGTGTATGCCCTCATCCCTATTTTCTACGTACCCCTTCCCCCCCCCCCCCCCCCCCCCCCAGCGCAACACCGATTCCCCCGAAGTGAGTAATCCTAATTCAGAGAGTAGTTGTAATTATGTCCCACTATTGTTGTTTGGTACTGTGTAATGATTCAGCACAACACAAGGCAATGAGCCGCATTGAAGTCTGTGTGAAGTCAGTAAAAATACACTTTTATTAAAGTTGTTTTTTACTGTCTATGCTTTTGCAAGCCTTTATTTCGTTATTAGTCATTTTTCACCAATATAATTATGCAGCGAGTATGCAAACATGTTTGCCAGTACCTTGCCAAGATTTATTTTTAATATCAATTCAATAATAATTTCTCATAAGGATACATCTTTTTGGCTTTCATTCCTTTTCCCAAATAAGAATCTTTATTTGGATCAATCATCTTATTTACATAAATCTCTGTGCCCTCCCGCGGTGCGGCCTGCGCCTACGTGTATGGTAAATATAAATGAACCTAGCTTCGCGCCTTCCCACTGAGAGCAACATCTTCTTCAGTCCCATGGCGGGGGGAAGCGTGTGTTTGGGGTCTCCTGGGAGGGGATCCGGGACCAGGGGCTCGTGTACGACAGCCCTTATCAAACAACCATGTCTTGGCTGTCGTGCCACAGACAATGGACTGCTTCTCGGTCTCCTCCTCCTCCACATCACACCCTGCTGCTCTCAGATCCCCCTCCGCCCCCCACCCTCCCCCCCCCACCCCCCCCCCCCCCCCCCCCCCACTGGGACTCCACGAAACAAGCGCACCTCGAAGGAAAACCCAGAAAAGCGCAGAAGAAAGCCCAGAAGAGAAGTAGTGGCAGGTGCCGACCTTCAGGTGTGCCAAACAGAATTAATAAACATGAGTGCGTCGAGTGACAAAACTTGTGAAGGTCCAAAACGCCACCAGCCAAATAAAAGCAGGGACACAGGTTTTTCGGTTTGCTTGTTTAGATATCTGCCAGTCTCTGTGATATCTACTTATTTCCCAGCTGCTCTCCCAGCTATCTAAAAAAAAAAAGGAAGAAAAGTGGGGCAGCCAGTCATGGAATGACTCAATGAGTCCATAGAAGAGCTTCACAGTGGGGCGTTGGAAAACAGGTCTGTCGTGGACTACTTTCATGCAGCATGAAGGATCTTTGTAGCCGTGGTTTCACCCGCTGCGACAAGGGGGCAGGGGGAACGCAACCTCTTTACCCAGAATTCACTTGGGCGGGGGAAGGCTCTGTAAATTATAGCAATCGTTTTTTTTTTTTTAGAAGGGAGCTTGAGAAGATGCTTCAGTCTTCCTTTTTTATGGAACATAAAGACGGTAGGGCCACCTGGGTGTGTTCCTCAGACCAACAGGCTGAATATTCATGAGGACAGACGCGTTGGCGCTGTCACAGTGCGCCGTAATTAAACGGTTTGCTGGAGAAAAGCGTGAATAAATCTTCCCTTTTGTGTCCTTGAGTTCTCATACCTCATTCCCGGTGTGCCAAAAAAGAAAAAAGTGCATCTCATTAAAAAAAAAAAAAAAAAGATGCAACTGCTGACTTCTTCCCTTCTTTGAGGTGGCTTTTAATTACTCTCTGTGTATTAGGAATTACAATGACAGGCCCTGTGGCCCCTGGGAGGTGTCAGTGTGTGTGTGTGTGTGTGTGTGCGTGTGCGTGCGGGTGTGTGTGTGTGTGTGGTTGGGGGGGGGTGACTTTGCCGATGCTTTTTCCCTCGTTGGTCATCCAATAATGCTGAATGGACACTTGTGTCGTCGTAGTAACCCAAAGGAGATGTGACAGGATGAGGAGGAGAGGGAGGAAGAGGAGTGGGAGGAGGATGCGGTACCCAGGCAGGGCCAGTGATGCCTCTCCATCCATCATCTGCTAATCAAAGTCCGAGCTCCCTGCCCTCCTCATCCATCCACCGCCCGCTGCTCGTTAGCTGGGCCGCTCCATCCGAAGTGCTCCGAGCGCCTGGACTGAGCATGCCCCTATTTTCGCTTTCCCTCTCTGTCTTTATCTCTCCTTTTGCTCCTTTCCCTCCATCCTTCACTCTGCAACAACACCCCCCATTTTGTCTCCTTCTATCCATCTCTCTTGCACACGCTCTCTCTCTTGCTCTCTCTATCTCTCCATCTCTCCATCTCTCTGTTCCCTCCGTCTCTCAGTCTGTTTTATAGCCCTGACTCGTCTTTTGGTTAAACTTTCTCTTAGTAACCCGACCGGAGTGAGAACCAGTGGGGCGTGTGCTGGCTGCCAGCCATCCGAACTTGTTTACCGGCAGCCCGGGGCTGATCTAATAACTTAATGATGGCTACATAGTCGCCCGCGCTGCGTCCTACGAGCTCTGCGGAGCAACGTTCACCACTGCCACACTTCTTCATCATAAACGTGTAATTCGCGTTTTCCCGTACTCTGATCTCGTTGATTGTGCTGCGATATTCTTCAGGAGCCTGCTGGGTGCAGATTGATGCTTAATGACTCAGTTAAGTCAATCTTCCGTGCCTCAAAAATCGAGCATCTGTTTTGTTTTTTAGTTTTTTGTCAGGGTATGATCGATCTGATGTTTTGTGTTGTGTGTTTATACTTATTCAAGGAACGAACCAACGTGTTTACCTGAGAGTATAGAAGTGATAACAAGTGTATCTCTTGATGTAAATAATGGGCAGACATCGACATCTCTGTGATGATGGTCTGTTGTTGTCGCCGAGAAAGAGGAGGTCTAGAATCAGCCACAGCTTGGCCTTGTGCTTGCTGTTGTCAAAAAAGTTGTAGTTTACATCAAAAAGCCTAAATACGCCGTCGAGCGGCATTATAACTATGCCAAACCTATGATATTCGGATCAATGGTTGACAGCAGTGTCTTGTGTATGTTTTTTTTCACGCGCAAAAATTATACGTATTAATCACCATAATGTATTGTGACCTGAGATTTTAATACTTGTAATCATTTATACTGAGAGTTGGAGCAATTCTCCCTGTTCTCTTTCAACTGTTAAAAGAAAGACATAAAACACAATCCAGCGACGATGTGTGTTCAACTTCCTGAACAATTATCCGATTGAAAAGGCAATCATGTACGATGTTCAGGATGACAACTTTACACTAACCTCCCAGGCGCAACAAACAAGTTAAAACAATACCAACTCATTATTAATCAAAATACAAACACATCCCATTCATATTCAATGTAGGTCAGTAGCATGAATCTGGAGACGATCTAGAGTTACTCGAACCTAACTATAAAAACTAACTTATCCGGTTATTCATAACCCATTAATCAAGTGCTTCCCAAACCCCCTTCCCCACTCGGGTTGGGTTCACTTTCATTCAGACAATCAATGTTTGACTGACGAACCCACAAACTCCTCGCTTCCCGCTCTGAGCAACGGCTTCAAGCTGAGCTTCATTTATCTTTCCAAACTGCACCCTTCGCAGCAAGGGGGGGGGGGGGGGCATCTCCCCTCCAATTGGCTTGGCAGTTCTAATAAAGTGAACCGCCAGGAACAGACACTAATAAAGTGCTCCTGTTGTCTCGGGTGCTCTATGTTTTTAATCATGCCTCCTGCTTTTTGATTCGACCACCCTCGTGCCGCGGTTTTGGCGTCTGTCTCGGCGCTGATAATATGTTGGCCCCTTCTGCCGCACCATGGGGTGGGGACATTTGCATATTATTTCCGTAGCGGCTCTCTTCTGGAAATCTTCAAAAGCAGCATTATCACACCCCCCCCCCCGCCGGAAAGGAATAAAGGAGGAGGACCCCCAAGAGTCTCAGAGACTGGAGATCTGTTCGTCCCCACCGCAGCGTCGCCAATGGTTTCTCCTTCCACAAAGGCCGGTTCCTCCGTGGATGGGAGGGGGGGGGGGGGGGGGTGCTGGGAGACCCTCAGCGTGGAGGACTCGAAGGCAGCCGTGGGTCGGGCCGTGGTAGACTTGGATGATGATAGAAGATGGGGATAATCATGTTTAAGGCTGGGTTATGATCATGATTAGGGGCAGTGTCAAATAATGATAAGGAGTAGGGTACCTCAATGATAAGAAATTGGATTTGATGATGAAGAATAGGGTATAATAATAAGGCACGGGGTATTATGATGAAGAATAGGGTATAATGATAAGGCACGGGGTATGATGATGAAGAATAGGGTATGATGATGATAAGGAATAGGGTATAATAATGATAAGGAATGGGGTATAACAATGACAATTGCACATAAGGATAAGGGAAAGGATGATTACCGGTATATTGAAGTTGGGGATGTTGACAGATAAAGCACAAATGATTAGGTCTAGTGAAATAACAGTTTGTCTTGCACTAGAATAATCATATGTCATTGACCTGAGGGGTGCTGGTATTTTCCAATGATAGTACACGCACCAATTTTCCAATGTATTTCGCCTCAGGGCAAGCGACAGAACCGCACACTGCATTGAGATGACACCCATTTATATCATCCCTCGTTCCGTTCCGCACTCGACAGAAAGACAAACGGACAGAGAAGAGACAGAGGGATGAGCTCATGCTCTTCAGGAGCTCTTCAATGGTACGGTACCTCCAGATACTGAAACACACATGCCTGGTTGGTGATATGCTGTCTCAGACACAAGACCGTCCTCCCTCAGCCACCAATGTGTGTTTGTATGTCCGTCGCCCCCCCGACCTCCCATGTGACACACATCTTGTGGTCCCAGGTTACCCAGGACGCGTGTGGAAGCTCTTGGTGTTGGAGTCACACTTTGGCGATGGGTGCTGCTCTTACACGCTTCTCCGCCTGAATTTCATCATGTCTTTGGGGGGAAAAAAACAAAATGGAGCGCGACGCAGATCAAATTGCCGTTTGAAATGCGTTCATCAAACGCTGCTGATGATACTGTGACAGCTAGTCCCCGGCAAGACGTGGAGGGAGGCAGGCTGTGTTTAGCATTTTGGGGCGTTCGCTTCGTTTTTTTTGGGGGATTTGGTGGTTAGAGAGCATCAACAGGGATGGAGGGGGGGGGGAGGGAAGAAAGGAGGCGAAGAAGAAGAATGTCTTTATTAAGGAGGAGAAGAAAGGAGGGGTGGAAGAGATAGAGGAGACGAGAGGAGGGGTGGAGGAGAAAGGAGAACGGAGGAGGAGAGAGGAGGGGTGGAGGATACAGAGGAGAAGTGAGGAGAGGGAAGGAATGCGAAGGAGAGAGGGAGGGAAGGGGGGGGGGGGTCAGGAGAGAGGAGGAGAGACTGAAGAGGGGAAGAGAGGAGTTGAGTGGGGAGGACTAGAGAAGGAAAAAATAGAGATGAAAAAGGAGAGAGGAGAGAAGAGAAAAGCAGGAACCAAACAGCGAACCCTGAGCTAATGGACTCTAGGAACAAATGCGAGATCAGCCCAGGTCGCCATACATCACGGAGAAGCTTTTCCAACCTAATGAATGAAACGGAGCTGGCTATCCAAGCTCACCAACAATAGTATTAATCAAAGGCCGCTCTGTAAGCTAAATCAATGCAAATGCAGGATTACATCCAAACAGACACATCTATTAATAAAACGTGTTCACCAAAGTGCCCATTTGTCTTTGAATTCATCTTAATGCACCCTTTGTTTGTGTACTGATTTAATTTGTGATACCCCATTATAGTAAAGCAAGGCGAAAACGAGAACGGTAGTTATTTCTGTGTGTGTGCATGCGTGTGCATGGGTTTGTGTGTATTAGAGTAAAACAATTTATTATTCTCCGGGACTCAAAGCTCTCATCCCATCCATCCAGTGATCATTCAGTTCAACTCTGGTGTGGATTTTTTCGGCCAATTACTATGAATTACTTTTGAGTGGTTTTGGGACAGCTCTTCTAGAATGTTTCTAAATCTTCAAGGTCTCCTCGTCGAGTGTGGAAAGGACTCTTTTGATATATAAAAAAGGCGATGTGCTTAGTGTATTCCAATGATATCCACAGAGGAAAAGTTGGCGCATAACCCAGTTTGCAGTTGGAGTGAACCTGGCGTTGTAACTGAGACACCTAAGGGTTATCACACGGACATCATTCCACTTCAACTCCCTGCTCTGCATCCTAACACTCTCACCAGCGCATGTTTGTCAGGTCACCTCTCAACACAAGCAACCTGTCTCTTGAATCACTTCCCTAATACTGAAATTCTCTCTCGCTCTCTTTCTTTCTTTCTTTCTTTCTTTCTTTCTTTCTTTCTTTCTTTCTTTCTTTCTTTCTTTCTTTCTTTCTTTCTTTCTTTCTTTCTTTCTTTCTTTCTTTCTTTCTTTTTCTCTCTCTCTCTCTCTCTCTCTCTCTCTCTCTCTCTCTCTCTCTCTCTCTCTCTCTCTCCATCCCCCACCACCACATGAAATATGGAAAAGCTTATGCAACAGGTGAAATCATCCGTGCAGACATAATGACCGCGTTCGGGGCTACTTCTGGTCCCTGTGCAGGGCTGGAGCAGAGATCGCTTGTCAGTTTGGGTTCACGTCGCTTCACGATCCACCGCAAACCTTTCTCCAACCCTCTGGACGTGCGTCTTTCGTTAAAATTGCTTTGGTCTTGTTTGTTCATCTTCGTATTCCATCGCTGTGTTGTTGTTGTTGAGATCCCAGCTCTGTGCTGCCGGGGCCGCAGCGCCCTTGCCGTTTAACCCCCTGAATTATTGATGGAGCAGGACACCATGTTCGCCAAGCGTGGGTGTGTGTGTGTGTGTGTGTGTGTGTGTGTGTGTGTGTGTGTGTGTGTGTGTGTGTGTGTGTGTGTGTGTGTGTGTGTGTGTGTGTGTGTGTGTGTGTGTGTGTGTGTGTTGGTTCATGTGTGTATGATTGTGTGTGCGTCGTGTGTGTCTGTCCGTATGCATGTGTGTGTGTTGGCATGCGTGTGTGTGTGTGTTTCTGTCAGCCCGCGTGTGTACGCATTTGCATGTGTGTGTGTGTGTGTGTGTGTGTGTGTGTGTGTGTGTGTGTGTGTGTGTGTGTGTGTGTGTGTGTGTGTGTGTGTGTGTGTGTGTGTGTGTGTGTGTGTGTGTGTGTGTGGTGAGAGGGGAGCATGTCCTAGGAGCGGGGCCGGGTAGGGAGGGCCTAACGTGGGGCGGGAGACGCAGAGTGGAGGCGGCGGCGGCGGCGGCGGCGGCGCTGGCGGGGTTCTCTGCCCGCCTAGCGTGACTGATCTGAGGAGAAGTGTTTGGGTGGTGTCTGAGAAATCGCAGTCTGCATGTACTCCCCTCCAACATCCCCCCCCCCCCCCCCCCCGGACCCTACCCCAGCCCAACGCCCGACCCCCAGCATACGTCATCACCCCCCCCCGCCCCCCCCCCCACCCCCCCTGGCCTGGGTGGAGGAGAGGCTAAGTGCTGAGATGGTAGGAGGGCTCCGACAAGCTCCATTACTCCTCTTCCCCCCCATTCCCTGCTCCGCCTGTCAGGCCCGGGAGACGATAGGTGGGGGAGGAGGAGGAGGAGGAGGGGGAGGAGGAGGAGGTGGTGGGGGCGAGACGATGGTGGGTGAGGTAGTGGTTGCGTTAGAGAACTCACTGGGTAGAACGAGGCTAAACGACGCGGCGTGGACGAGAGAGAAAGAGAATGAGAGGGGTAATCTTATTTTTCTTCTTATTCTTTTCCTCATCAAGCACCAGCTACAATTAGAACTGTCAAGAAAAAGAGTGAGAAAACGGGTTAAGTTGCAAAACTTCCTATAACATAGACTGCCTAATTATAGGCCTGAAGCCCTGAGTCCTGAGTTTTCACAGGCTGGTTAGTCAGAGCAACGCTTCTCTCGTCGGCTCTCCTCTCCTTCCCTTACCCTATTCTTTCTCCTCCATTCTCTCCCCCCCCCCCCCCCCCCCCCCCCCCCCCCTCTCTCTTTCTCTCTCTGGAGATGAAGTCTGCGGAGCGAGACGGGGAGATGACAGGCTGGGAGGAGAGAGGCTAAAGGAGAAGCGTGGCATCCAAGAACTTTGACCTCTCTCCAAAACGAAACCCTCCGGATCGAGGAGACTCCTCACTCTCATAATTGATCTCTGTCTCTCCAGCCATACCCCCCTCCCAAGCTGGGTGTTGCGGCTTGGGGGGTGTGGGGAAGTTTTGGGGGTGGTGGGGTTGTGTTTGACTTTGCTTTCACTTCCACATTCTTAAGAAACTCATTCTGCACGAGTAACAGAAAACCGTGGATATTCTCACTGCACTGATGTACCTTTGCCAGGCCCCCCCCCCCCCCCCCCCCCCCCCCCCCCCCAGCACAGTGCCCCGAGGCCTGGCCCTGCCCAGGGCCCCTCCATCACTGCCCAGGACCCCTCCATCACTGACTCAGTGATGGAGGGGTCACAACCTTGCTTGGGATCCCAGCGGTGTGGTCTACCCCAGGGGCATTGTCGGCTTTAACAAGCCAAGGAGGAAGGGTTGGAGTTTAGGTGGAGGAGGAGGGGATCGTGGGGGGGGGGGGATTTGCTTTCCATTAATATTTGAGGAGCTCCATCGCTGTTGCAGCTGTTTACTTAACAGATCACGCTCCAGAGTTCGTTGTCCAACAGCACGCCACATCGCAGACGACAGCACCGCCCTGTCACTGTCTTACCCTTGTCCTACAACACACTCCACCGCCCCCCACGCCTGGCTCCAGTCTCTCTCTCTCTCTCTCTCTCTCTCTCTCTCTCTCTCTCTCTCTCTCTCTCTCTCTCTCTCTCTCTCTCTCTCTCTCTCTCTCTGAGGTGAGGATGCTTTGGGGTTGGGTCCCTCCCTTTCTCTCCCCATCCATCACGCTACCACGGTGATGACACCCTGCCTTTCATGCCCCTGTTGGTGGCTGTCACAGCTCATCATTCAGTGCTTCGGTTAGTCTTAAGGTGAATCCACTCCGTCCAGTCACACTCAATTTTCTTTGTGGTTGATGTTGTTTTTGTTGATGTTGTTGTTGTTGAACTCTATGTTTCCCGGCCGCCATTTGTAAACGCATTTAAAAGCCACTGATCCGTTGGCTGCGTTTCGCACACATCTTTTCTATATGTCACCTCGGCGCCGTGAAAGAAGATTAGATTGCTCCCGTGGCGGGGAAACAAACCCGCTCCGCTCCTCCGTCTTCCGGCTACGACGGGCATTCACCCGTGCCCTGGCAGGGGTCACCCCACCCCCCCACACCACACCAGCCGTCACTGCATACTGCCACCACGGCGGTGGTAGTGCTGGTGGTGTCGGAGCCGAGTCAAGCAGAGTTCGGCATTTCATCCAGTATTCATCACTTCAAAACTGTTTCCTTCTGGCAAATTCACGCGGCCCCGAATGTCATCCCCGACTCCGTGTTGTTGTGGCACGGTGGGCCTATTCCCACGCACGGCAGAGCAGGACCCTGCTGCTCCCCGTGCCCTTTAAAACCAAGCAGTGAATAATTGAACGACAGCATAAAGGCTGAGGCAAAAACGGATGGGAAGACGCCTCTTTATGTACTGCCACGTCCATGTTTGCTCTATTCTGAGTTCCTCTGCCCGTGTGTCTCCGGCGCCCTTGCTATTCGACCCAGGGTGTGGGGCTGGGCTGAGGGGCTTCAGAGGGGGTTTGCTGTCACAGGTGTTAAACTTGAAGAGCAGCCAATTATTGCAGTGTGTCGCTGGGTTGTCCTGCTTTGAACCTGGCTTTCAATACCAGACCCTCTCAGCGCTGGAGGTGCAGGCAGACCTACGGGCTGGCCAGAGAGAGACCCCCATCAGGCTTAGAGGTCCCACTTATGTATTTGGATTTTTTTTTTGTGTGTGTGAGTGTCGGACTGGGACTGTGTGTGCGTGTGTGTGTCTGTGTGCGTGCATGTGGGTGACTATAAATTTGTGTGTGTGTGTGTTTGTGTGTGTGTGTGTGGGGGGAAGTTTAGATAGTCATTTCCGGAAAACGGGCTTGGTCTCCGTAACATTGTGCAGTTCTGGGGACGCAAACTGTGTGCCATTTGTACACCTTGTTCCAAGCGGCTGGCTCCTCTGTTCTGGTTGGAAGCTTAGCCCTTGGGTTTATTTTCAAATGAGCTTATTCGTTGAACAAAGCATCACAGAGTAGGGCCCCAGGTTGAGTTTATTATCAGCTTGCATGTCTGTCTGGTGTTGCAAGTCGAAGATGGTGTCTTTCTTGTTAATTTATTAATTTATTTATTTGTGTTTGTTCTGTATTTTTAATGCTTTTCTGTATCAGTGACGTGCATGTGCACACACACGCACAGGCAAACACACACACATGCACACATAAAATCAAAGACACAGACACACACATACAATCATAGACGCAGACAAACACACATGCACACACGGACAAACATGGCACGAAAACACATTTGCAGAGGTTCTGTCCAACAAAGGAGTAGAACTGAAGAAATCCCTCCCTTTTGAAAAAAGGAGACATTGGCAGCATTCCTTCTTCTCTATCTCGAGGTTTTCGTCTAATAAAAGAAAAGGCAAGCGAGGTAAAATATCCTGGCATGCAGGCGGCGCAAGGTCAGTGTTTTCTGTTCCAAACAGCATGCTGCGTTGAGAAGCCGGGCAGGGTGACATTGAGAGACATGTTCCTCACTGCACAACGTCTACGCAAGGATTTCTAGCAAAATGAGGCGGACAATGCTCAGACATATAGTTGGGAGCATGACAAAAAGCTAGGGTTGTCTTGTGTGCTTTTCAAAATGTTTAGTCACATTTTCTTTTTACAAATTTTAAGAGTCACATTAAGCCAATGGATTTGAATTCCAGGGGAAACAGACGGTTTTTCAGGCGGGTAGCAGTGAGGCATCGTGCCTAATGTCCGCTGGTATAGGCTGTGGATAATGGGTAGTCAAACTCAGAAGGTTTTTGCTCAGAGTTGATCAAACTATCCCGCGCTGTATCTCTCACATGAGAGAGTAACAGCGTCATATAAATAAAACAGCACTTTTCTGTGGCACTGTGATGAACAAAAAGGAGCTTCCCCAGGCCTCAAAGCCATTATGATCACAATGCTCCAAAAAAACAAGTTTACAGCCCCTTTATTACCTGCGTGGGAGGCATGGCTTCAAAGACTACAATTCCCAGTAGTGGCTTTATTTCTTTAAAAAGACAGATAAAGTACTCCAGGTGGGAACAAAATAGTCTCACAAATAAAGTCCCCGTCTCCCCCTGTTTTCAACAGGCAAAGCTGTTGAAAACCTCAGCAGGTGTTTCCACATATCAAGGAGGAGGTATTTGACAAAATGAGGCTAGCAAGTTGCAACTACTGGGACAGATATCCTTATGAGGGTAGAAAATACGACTTTTGTTCAACTTTTGCTTTTGTCTCACTTCCCGTCTCTTGTGGGCTACAGAACGCCACTGAAGTATTCAAGCGCGCACAAAAATGATAGAAGGAAGAAAACCTATGTCTATGGTTAAATTTTACATGCTGAGAGAAATATTTGGGCAAAGTCAAAAGTGTGCGGCAGCTTCAATGGGAAGTAAACTGTTGTTAATATTCCCTTCACCTTCAAAAGGTAGAATGAGAGTCTCACTGGGCTATTGGGCCTTCCATCCAACCAGGGGAATAGAGGCATGGGGACTGGACTCCTGTCTTGTACTTCTGTCTTGAGTGACTGCCTTGATCAGTTTCAAGAGTGTTGAAACACCTCCGGGTTAAAACGAAAAAGGCACTGCTGTCGATTCGAAAACAACAGAGATGCATGTCTGCTTCGTGAATAGTTAAATGGTGTAACATCCAATTAGTGATATGAAACTTGTTCCGACCTCTAGTGCCAGAGTGTTCAGAGAGCGATGGGGAGGAGATGATGATGATGAGGGTGGTGGTTATGATGATGATGATGATGATGATGATGGTGATGTTGATGATGGAGATGGAGATGGAGATGAGGGCAGTGGTTGAGCCAAGCAATTTACAATCATAGGGTAGGAATTTTGTGGTGGGAAAGAAATCACTATTATGTGAACATAAAAATCCATCTAACTGCAATATAATGGGCAATGTTAGGCACATACAACACAGGCACTGGTTGAATAGAACAAATAATATGGAATTTATATGGAATTGAAATAGAAAGACTTCAAGTACCATAGCAGTAGTCACAAGGAGTAGTTATATAAGTACTAAGGCATGCATATTCCTCACTTTAGTTGAGCTCCTAAAAAATAATTAACTCATGATTTTAAAGTACCTGAACTAAACACGAATTACCACATTATCAAGTATTATTAAGATATCAAAGCATGAATACAAACTTTGTAATATTTTGTTTACCATCATCTTACGCTTTGTTGATTATCTTATTCCATTTAAAGTGCTACCAGATTTTTAGAACACTCCCCTAATGGGGCTGTTTCACAATGTCCATCTAGTCAATCCGTTTAGTTTTTCCATTCGGAGTAGGTTCTGTCTCAACATTGCATTGTTCAGCAGTGTTTAAGACGTCTTTTCGGAGTCCTTCGAAGGTGGATTCATCCCTTTCATCATGAAAACGTTTCACAAGGGCTTCAACCACAGCTGAATCTAAACTCAAGAGATGGAGAATATCAGAGTCAACTTGCATCATCAAAAACCTCAGTGCACTTCACCAAAAGTCCGCTCTTTTCCCTGAAGCTATTTCCTCGAGTTCCCCTTGTTTCACTTAACCTTTGAAGCTCTCCGGGTGCTGTGTCACACATTTATTTCTGTGCGTTAAGCCACTTGGTGTTAACATAAGTCGCAGACATAAATACATTGAGTCTCTGCAAAAATGTAAAGAAGCAATCAGCTTGTGGAGCTACTTTGACTGTGTCAACAAGAAACACATTAAGGATATGAGCATTACAGTGGACATAAAAGGCCTGCCTTGCCACCTCCTTAATACGAGATTGAACACCGGATTTCTTTCCACTCTTGACCGAATAGCCATGGTAGACTTGCCAAACCAGGTTACCTGTATTCTCGTGGCCAGGAGAAGGACTGTAGGAAAAGGAGTTTTGGCAATGTTGAGTGTTTTTCGTGATCCGTCCAATGGAGCGTGACTTTAAATGCTGCTGCCGACAGGAATTGTGGGATGGCATTATCTCCTTACTTTCTTGAAAGACGGTCCAGTGTATTCTGTGCTAAAGGAGATAAGAAAGGAATCATTGAATTGCCTTCCCTTAGCATTTGGAGAACTCAAACAGCTCTTATCATGGCTGCCTTTTAGATACTCCCGGCCGGGTCGTTTCACTCCGTGTGGTAACTTTCTAAGCAAAGAAGACTATAATGGCGCTTTTCCACCGGCGTGTACGCTTCGGACCCAGCACGCCTCAGCCCAGTAGTGAGGGTGCAGTTATAGCCCAGCTCAGTTATGGCTCGCATTTCCACTGCCGACAGTACCATTATGGGAGGGCGGGGTTTAAGCCGTATGGCGATAGTCGCGGCAGCTATGTAAGCATCGTGATCTCATAGCAGCCCGACACAGTGCAGCCTGCTAATGAATCCAAGGAAAAAAGAAGAACGTGCACAATGAACAAAGAGCTACAATATAGGATGTCCCTGAAGGATGGCAAACTTTTGTGCAACATTTTCTTCAATAAACGAAGCTTTCGCCGTCGTCCAGAAATACCTCACGGGTAATGTGTTTGTTTGTTATTTTCCCCTGTCGCGTGGAAGTGCGATTCTGTCGACCAATCAAAGGACAGCGTGTGTAGCTTGAACTTGCCGGCACCCTTTCAGGCGTGGCAGTACCCCAACGGAGAAGTACTGCAAGACGAGTACTCAGTTCGAATCACGCCCACTTTTGGCGGTGGAAACGCGACCCGTGCCACACCTTTGCAGACTGAACCAACCCGCACCCTCCGGTGGATATACGCCATAAGACTGCAGCCCGAGTCTCCAGAGGCCCTCGTGGATGCGCACCATAAATGTATCCCAGGTGTTTTGGGGCTTTATAGAAATGGTTCCGCCTCATAAAAAATACATTATCCTGGCAAGGGAAAATGCTCCCAACAGGCAATTAAGACTTGGTTGGCCAATACGGTGGCCTGGCTGCAGTCCACTGTGGCTACGCTTGCAGCTCACAAAACCATGCTTGTGATGATAATGATGATGATGATAGAGGTGAGGTTGATGATGATGATGATGATGATGATGATGATGATGATGAAAACAGTGTGCATTCCCATGTGTATTCCTACATTTCTGCCCTCACCGCAGTTGCTGGGCAAACCAAACATGACTTTGAAGTCCTTCAGGTCCACATATACCTACATAAACACACACACATACACACACACGCGAGCGCGCACACGCACACCCCCCCACACACACACACAGGCATACTGGGGGTCACTTTGCCCCCAGCTGTGAGGTAGTGCAGTGAGTGACGGTGCCTTCATGGTTCCTCTCTAAGCGGCTTCTCTAAAGCTCCAGGATCACTGGGATCCCGGTCTTCTCTGTGAAAGCCTTTTCTCGGCTCTTAATACTGTTGTAGGTGAAGATGTGTGTGTGTGTGTGCGTGTGTATGTATGTGTGTGTGCACGTGTGTGTTTGTGCACGTGTCTATGTGTGTGTGTGTGTAACTGCCTAGAGAAAGGTTGCATGTGTGTGTCTGTGTGTATCCATACCTGCGTCGAGAGTGTGTGTATGTGGTTGTGTGTGTTTGTGACAGCGAGGAGAGCGTGTTTGTGCGTCTGAATGCGTTAACCTGTTCACGTGTTGTGCGTGTCTTTGTGTACATCTTTGTGCGTCGGCCTTTTCGGTTTTTGTTAATTTGCTGTTGTTATTCGTGACCGCACTAAAGTTGAGCGCAGTGCGTCTCCGGACTCGGAGCTACAGCGGCCGTGACCACAGCTCATCTGTGCTGCCTTCGTTAGCTCTTTACAACCATGCCTTTTAATCCACCACAATTCCTGCAATTCTACCCCTGAAATCACACAGAAACATGGTCACTCCGAGATTGACACACTTTCTTTGGACAAAAACCTTAGAGGTCGAATGTGAGGATGTTGGTAGTTGTGTGGCAAGCAAAATAACTCAACAATAAAGAATGAGGTGAATCTTTTAAAAACCCTAATCAATATTCTTTGCTGGCGGTTCTACCGTACAAATACCTTTCCTCTTCATTGTTCCTGCCCAGCCTGCCAACAGTAGTATCTTTGCAGAACTTGGATGGTTGAGAAGGAGGTGTGACAAATTAAGTTATTTGTATCTGTACCTCTCAGATTATGCTCCCCATGGCTTCATTCAGAAGATTATAGTATTCAAGATAAGTTGTTTCATCTTTGAAAATTGTAAATTTCTTTGTTGTATAAAGGCATAAGTGCATGCTTGTGTGTGTGTGTGTGTGTGTGTGTGTGTGTGTGTGTGTGTGTGTGTGTGTGTGTGTGTGTGTGTGTGTGTGTGTGTGTGTGTGTGTGTGTGTGTGTGTGTGTGTGTGTGTGTGTGTGTGTGTGTTCATTTGTATGTATGTGTGTGTGTGTCTGTCTCTGTGTGTGTGTTCATGTGTATGTGTGTGTGTGTGTGTGTGTGTGTGTGTGTGTGTGTGTTTGTGCATTTTTATTTATATATGTGTGTGGGTGCCTGTGCCTGTCAACACCTGTGCTACACGGCTCATAAAGGAAGCGAGCGAGGGAGTGTGCAGAGAGCCAGGGGGGAGAGAGAGTCCAGGCCATTCGGCGGGCTGGACTGATAGTGCTCTCTCTCCACCAGTCCGGTCTGCCTTTCTCCCGCGGCTCTGCAGCCTTTAATTGCCGTGCATCACCCATGGAGCCAGGGGCCAACAGGTGTCTAGAACACAGCCCGCTCTCAGGATCAAAGCCAGGGGAAAAATAATTACACCACCCCGCTCTCCACTCAGGGCCCAGACGAGAGCGTGGTCCCCTGCTGCCTCCCGCTCGGACGCAGGCCCGCGTAGACACCCAGCCAGCGCCGTCACCTTCCTCCGACATCCAGCCGGCGCGGTGAAGAGTGTGGTGGCGGGAGGCCTGTGAGAGACGCTGGAGTGATGGGGGCTGACAGTGAAGAGGCGAGGGGCAGGGATGGCGCGTTTATTTGTGTGATCATAGGTTCGGGGGGGGGGGCAGGGGGGGGGGGGGGGGTGGTCGGCCAGGAGGGATGCTGGGTAGTTGCACTCATCTCGTGTGAATATTTTATCCGTTATTAGCACGCGGGGAGAGAGACTTCAAACTGCAGACATTTCCCTTCCCACTGGTGGACGGGCTTTTTCGTGGCCTATTTCTTTTTTAAATCTCTCCTTTGATGTCTCCTGTGTCAATGCGATGGAGGATATGTCAAACTATGAAAGTGCGATTGGTAAACCCACAGGTGTTGCGATGGGGTAGATATAGTTAGGTTTGACTTCATTTTACTTGACTTTACTCAGTTGAATTTACTTAATCCTGCTTGCCTACCTCGATTGACCTCAAGCAAACATTAACTTATCCGAATTTGGACATTATTTGCATATCATTTGCATACCACATTATGAGAAGGTGAGTGATTATTGTAGGTCATTTTTTCTTGTCTTTTGGTCAAACTTTGACCTTGTTTTAAATTGTGTGCTTTAAAAAAAGAACATAACATCTCTTAACTTAATTTATTCATTTTTCCCATATTCCCGTCCTCATACTCACTGCATCAGTATTTCGACTAAATTTTGCAATTGACCTTCCGATAAAAAAGCGTGCCAAAGAAGGAAGTTTATATTTAAATCAACCTTTTCATGCAAAAATCTGAAGGTGGTTACATGAATTCCCATTTGTGCCATTATGGTATTCTGTCCTTGGCCCAATCACTTAACCTGAATTGCTTCTGTGCGCGTTCAGCTGTAGAATGGGAAAGGTACGATATGTATGTCAATGTGGAGGTTAGCATTGGACTTCTTGAAGCACACCCGAGGAATGGACTCAGGATCATGTTTTTCCCCCCCACAGAGTACAATAATATGAAGTATAATGCACACTATATATATATATGTCTACGTGTGTATGCTTTTATGTGTGTCCCTCTGTGTGTCTTTGATTGTGTGTGTGTGTGTTTCTATGTCTGTTTCTGTTGGTCTGTTTGGGCGTATATGTTGGCGATTGTGTACCTGTGTGTGAGTGTGATTGTGAACCTGTGTGTGTGTGTGTGTGTGTGTGTGTGTGTGTGTGTGTGTGTGTGTGTGTGTGTGTGTGTGATTGTGAACCCGTGTGTGTGTGTGTGTGTGTGTGTGTGTGTGTGTGTGTGTGTGTGTGTGTGTGTGTGATTGTGAACCTGTGTGTGTGTGTGTGTGTGTGTGTGTGTGTGTGTGTGTGTGTGTGTGTGTGTGTGTGATTGTGAACCCATGTGTTTGTGTGTGTGTGTGTGTGTGTGTGTGTGTGTGTGTGTGTGTGTGTGTGTGTGTGTGAGTGTGATTGTGAACCCGTGTGTGTGTGTGTGTGTGTGTGTGTGTGTGTGTGTGTGTGTGTGTGTGTGTGATTGTGAACCTGTGTGTGTGTGTGTGTGTGTGTGTGTGTGTGTGTGTGTGTGTGTGTGTGTGTGTGTGTGTGTGATTGTGTGTGATTGTGAACCCGTGTGTGTGTGTGTGTGTGGTTGCTCCCCTGCCCCCCTCCCCTGCTCCCTGCTCCCGATGGCGAGGGCTCACCTGATAGCTGTAATTCTGCACCGGGGCTCGGCCGTGTCGTGGTATCAGGGGCAGCCGGGGGGGGGGGGGGTTAAGCCCGCCTGCCTGCTCCAGACCCAGACAACTACTCCAGTGCAGCTCCCCGGGGCCCCCACGCCGTCTCCAGCATAAACGGTGACATTCAAACGGGCTTCTGGGACCTACCGCCATGCACTGCAGCCTGTGTGACAGTACTAGCAGGAACAACACACTGTTAAGTGTGTGTGTCTGTGTGTGTGTGTGTGTGTGTGTGTGTGTGTGTGTGTGTGTGTGTGTGTGTGTGTGTGTGTGTGTGTCTGTGTGTGTGTGTGTGTGTGTGTGTGTGTGTGTGTGTGTGTGTGTGTGTGTGTGTGTGTGTGTGTGTGTTCATGTTCAGGATGTGGGTTTAATTGTGTGTTTGAATATGTTGTTCTGTATTCAGGGGTGTGTGTTTGTAGGGGGTAGGGGTGGTTCATGTATGTGCACAACCTTGTGTTTGTTTGTATGCATGCATTGTGTGTTTGTGCACATTTATCTGTATGTGTGTGTGTCTGTATTTGTGTGTGTGTGTGTTTGTGTGTGTGTGTGTGTGTGTGTGTGTGTGTGTGTGTGTGTGTGTGTGTGTGTGTGTGTGTGTGTGTGTGTGTGTGTGTGTGTGTGTGTGTGTGTGTGTGTGTGTGTGTGTGTGTGTGTGTGGTGTGTGTGTGTGTGTGTTCACAGACCTCCCTGGGGGTGTGTCGCGTAGACAGGTTGTTGAGAGCAGCTCCTGATGCGACCTGAACTGTTGGCAGCGTGGGCTTCGGCTCAGAGCTGTCACACGTTGACGCCAGTCTGTCACTTCTGCATATGATAATGCACACGGCAGCCTCACCACACACAGCTTCTCGTGTGCTTCACATGAAGGACAAACACTCGCACACTTCGGCATCTGGGATATCAAAAAGAGGATGAGCCTGGCATCCTAATTCAGCACAATGTGTTACTCAGCCACTCAGCAGGCGCTGGGATCCGAATCGACCCTTCACTCATTCTAGATTTGGGTCATCTTTGGTGTGGGAGTCGTACAAGTGTGTGGAAATATGGGATGGAACACAGTTGCGTTTGGTTTGGGAGTTGAACACCCTTGTTGGTGTAATATTGTTCTCCCCATGTTATGTAATGTCTCAGTCCAGGGAGGTGTTTATTCATCATTATAACATAAAAGTGGATACGAAAAGCAAATGAGAATTATGTTGCAGCTTCTCCTACACTGGGGAGAATCCCAATGAACGCCAAATGACCTTAAGCGCAGACAGCAAGACAGATGAGCTGGTGTTCAGAAGAGCAACAGGTCTGTAGCGATGTCCACAGCAGTGTGTGTATCTTTCTGTTGTGTTCCTCGGTGTGTTCAGAGCCTCGTTTGGTTTTGACACACTTCTTGTTTACTGACTCCTAAGTCCTTTCCGAAGACACTCAATAGGAAATCTGCTGAAACTGCACTTAATTTAAGGCCAGAAATATCGCTGTCGTACATCCTAACCATCCTGGGGACATCTGGCTCTCTATCTCTCTCCTGGCCCTCACTAAGACTTCTCCCTTTCCCACTGGCTTCACTTTCCCTGACCCCATTTGAGGACTATGATGCAGGGAGTGATGTACTCAGGTCTCACCCCATTGTTTTGTTGTCAGCACTGTGATGACAATGGCTTGACTAGTTATTTATCATCATTATCATTGTCATAAATGATTCATGTTTTGTTTTTCTATTCATGTAGCTATATGAAAATATATATTTCTGGTCATCCATTATATTAGATCATACGTCGTTTTCTGAAGGCTATACAGTTGATTATGCAGTACAAGTTTCGGGATGAGGAGTATACACCAGATCTTTGAAACCTGGACCCTAAACCCTAATCTATCGTTTTTGTTTTAGTTTGTGCCATATAATTGCTTTTCCTCATTATGGTTATTGCTAAGGCTGGGAGTGTGACACTGTCTCTAGATGTAGTATGCGGTTCCAGGAGAAGTGTGAGGCATATCTTCAAAATGAAGAGAAGGATTGATTGTACTAGCCATCCATTGAGATAAAGGACTAAATAAATAAAAATGGGCTTGCAATGTTTGATTCATATGATTTATAAACACGCTGTCTTGTTAAAAGCATTGATCCCTATAGACATGCCGATCTGTCTGTATGTCAAATTATATAGTTCATTTTCTGGCCGCATAATTTATGTTCATACTGATTCATGGCATAAATTGTTTAAGTTTCCTGATAAATAAAAGCCCATTCATCTCAAGACTTCATAGTAACCTTTGAAATGTATAACCTTTGAAAAGCTAGCAGCAAGCTGATGTGTATTCCGATGCCCTGTGCAGCTCACCAGGGACTGAAACATCCCTACAGCATTATTAGACACCGTCAATGTCACCTATATGGCATGTATGCCTATATGTGACATGTCTCTTGCTATGTGCAAGGTGTTCCAGTACATCTCTGCCACAGGCACGCTGAAATATACCAGGGACTGAGGGAGCCTGAAATG
The DNA here is from genome assembly GCF_026213295.1 of Gadus chalcogrammus. Taxonomy (NCBI): domain Eukaryota; kingdom Metazoa; phylum Chordata; class Actinopteri; order Gadiformes; family Gadidae; genus Gadus; species Gadus chalcogrammus. The sequence continues at coordinate 17,825,701 of NC_079421.1, read as the reverse complement.
CCAGTGGTCGACTTAATTTGAGATGATTGTCAGACCTCTGCGAACCATTACATCACTCTCCTACAGCCCTTAGTCGGCTCCTGCTGGCGTTCTCCCATCCTACAGCTTCTCATTGCTGCTCCAGGAACATACGTTCAGACGAGAGAAGATGAGGAATGATGGCACGACACGGGACCTGACGTGTTTTAGAGGTCAGCTGACTGTGTGACATCCACAGTGTACGATTCTATACGTGTCACATACGTGCGTGTTGGGACAAGATGCCTGTCGGGCACATTGTGTTTTAAAACTGTTTGCACGATGTAAAATGTATTGGTTTTGGACAGTACGCTTTTAACTTGAAGTGGTTGAGGCTTGCTTGTTACTAATGTTATGACAGATTTGGGTGATGGTCCTCGCTGTCTGATCTTGATCTTCATGTTTAATAAGAATTTTCCGCTTTAAATGTCTGCCTGTCCTCCTGTCTCCTTAACTAGAAATCATCCTCTAATGTCTAATGTTTTTTCCCCAGTTTTTCGCTCTCACACAGACTCACACATTTATTGAAAGGGCAGGGTATGAGATGTTTGCCGCTTTACAAAAATTGAATCAACAGAACCTTTCTGTATAAATGTGTACAAATATTTGCACTTGTACCCTCGAGCATAGCTTAAAATAATAAATAAATATGCACGATAATCCTAAAAATAACGTTGAATAGATCCACATTTTCCGGATGCGTTCGTCTAGACTCGCACCGAAAGTTCAAATGTGGATACAAATTCATTCTTTGTGTAATTTGTGTACACGTCCACTTGAGAGCCACACTCACAATGCTTGTTTATCTAGCTTAGCCAACTAGCTGCATGGCGGTGTTGCAGTGGATGCTACCTGGTTGGAGACTTTTTTTTTTCGCCGCTGGTTTTGTCCTGTTTGTCCTCTGAATACATGTAGACCGTAAATCAATCCTTAGTTTGTATGACCCGGTAATGAGTTTAGTGACGTTCAGGGTTGTTGCCCTTCCCTGGGACGGACCACTGGGACCCCCCCCCCCCCCCCCCCCCCCCCCCCCACACACACACACTCCACACCCCCCGCCCCAGCCCAGAGCCTTTCCAGGAATAACTGGGAGAAGGGAATAAATGGATCGCTGACTTTGTAGATAAATCCCGCTTGTTTTATTGAAATATTAATATTAACCCTTTTGTGACTTTATAATGAACTAATTAAAAAAATAAGTATCACTTTCTGAATTGATGAGGCTATTTACAAATGTTAATGTGAGTAATTTGTTAATTTGTTCCTCAAGGTTTTTTACTCTCGTTTAAAAACAATGTTTTGGTTAATTTTTCCTAATTACAGCACCAGGGATGCCCAATATACTCTTTATTTTAATCTATTTAATCTATTCCGAAGGGTGTTTCTAAGCCCCTCAAAGAGATCTGAGCTGAGTGTAAAGATCACAGAAAGAGCATGTAATAATGAGTCATCTGCGCCTACTGCTCATACCCATTTTTCAGCCAATCCCCTCCTGTATCTCTTCAACAAAGTTTGTTCTTTATCCTAAAAGTCATTTTTCATTTCTAAACTCAGAGGAAACATATCGACTTCATCCGACTCATCTTTCTGCAATCTTGTCTTTCAATCAGACCTCAATGACTCCAGATGACTCCAATCTCTCTCTCTCTCTCTCCGTCTCTGTCTCTGTCTCTTTCTCTGTTAGTCCCTCTCTTTCTGTCTCTCTGTCTCATTGTCTCTCTCTCTCTCTGTCTCTGTCTCTGTCTCTGTCTCTGTCTCTGTCTCTGTCTCTGTCTCTGTCTCTCTCTTTGTCTGTGTTTCATGATCTGCCCCTCCCTACTTTTAGGCTTCTAATGTCAGAGGCATTAATCCTGGAATAATAAATGTTTTATTAGCTGGCTTTCTTTGTTTTCCTCTCTCTCAAAGGCTAAACACAAAGGAGGGAGAGATGGAGAAGAGAGAGTTTCCCATCTCTCTTTATCTTTCACCCTTCCCTTTCTTGACTTAATTTCCATATCTGTCAGTCTGCTTTCTCCAAGACTGTGACCTCTCATCTCTGTTCATCCCTCATCTCTCTCTCTCCCTCTCTATTGGTCCCTCCTTTCATCTCATCTTCATTTTTCTGGCTTTTTATTCTGCTAGCCGGATCATGTTTTGTGTTGGACACCTGCTGTTTTCACAATCCCAAATGTAATGTGTGTATTTAAAAAAAAACTAATTATGTACGCAAATTGTTATGCAACGAAACACAGTTGCGGACTCTTTCCACAGTGTGAAAAGATAAATTATGTTCAGACTGCTGGATCCAGTATGTTGTTATTTGGTGTGGGTTTGTTAATTAAGACCTTTTGTTTTGAAATCATATATATTGGGGGAAAAACAACTCAAAGAACAACTATGATACTTCATTGAGTTACAGGAAAGCTTGTTGCTATCAGAAGGTTCATCCCGAGTCCAATTGCCATTCAAGGGCAGTATCTCACAACGTCTGTGATGATAAAACATTCATGCTCCTTTTTTATCACGTTTGACACATGTTTTAAAATATCGGAATCAGGTTGACATGTGCCTGTGGGAAGGCAGAGAAAACCGCCATCATTTAAGAAGACTCAACTCTCTCTCTATCTCAGTTCGGTTGATGCCTTCATCACGACTCTCTCTCTATCTCTTTATCGCGTTGGACTCAGACGCTAACACCTCCTCCTAAATGTCCTGAGGAGCCCCAGAGAGGTACAACGGGTGGGCAGCGATGTTGACGTGTGGCGGCGAGGAAGGTTTATTTGTGTCATTGGAGGAAGTCTCCTCTGCTCGGATGCGGGCACCGGGCTGAAGGAGCCAGGGATGCCATCAGTGCCACCAGGGCATGCTAGTGAAACTTAAAAGAGACCGTAGTCAACGACTGTAATGGCACTGAGTTTATATTTAGCCCACGGGGCTGTAGATGATTGTGTTTCCTGTGTCTGTCCTCTGGGATGGTGTGTGTGTGTTTGTGTGTGTGTGTGTGTGTGTGTGTGCGCGCGCGTGCGTGTGTGTGTGTGCGTGTGTGTGTGCATGTGTGTGTATGCTCATTCTGTCTCTATCACAACTCTTTGGTTTCTCTATGTGCGTGTATTTGTGTGTGTGTGTGTGCGTGTGTTTCTGTGTCTGTGTGTGTGTGTCTGTGCATAGGTGCTTGTGTGTGCACCTTGCCTCTCTCCCAACCCTTTTACCTGTGTTTGTGCGTGCACGTGCGTGCATTTACAGGTGTGTGCGCATGTCTGTGCACCATGTCTCTCTCCCAACCCTTTGTATCCTGCTTGTGTGCATGTGTGTGTTATGTGTGTCGGTGTCCTTATGCGTGTTCAAGCAAGCGTGCGTTTTTGTGTGTGTGTGTGTTTGGGTTTGTGTGTGTTCTTATGCGTGTTCCTTCATGCATGCGCGTGTTTCTGCTTGTGTGTGTGTGTGTGTGTGTGTGTGTGTGTGTGTGTGTGTGTGTGTGTCCGTATGCGTGCCCATGCATGCGTGTAGGTGTTAGTGTGTGTGTGCGTGCACATGTTGCCTCCCTCACAGCCCTTTGGCTCCTCTGCTGATTGCTCCTCCTTCCTGGGGGAAAGGGGAGGAATTGGGTCGTGTGTCATGTTGGGAGTTAGACCTGCGGTGCCAGCAGGATCCTACCTGTATCCAGGGCACTCGCCATGACACCGGCACAAACACCCCCTAGACCCGGGATCGCTGTTTGAAGATGAAGCTGCGTGGGAAATTAATAACCGCTGGTGACGCAGACATTGATAGTTATCCATGGCAAATGTTATATTTAATTACAATTTATTTTCTGTTGTATTCAAATTGAATTTAATGAGATGGAAAATGTGATTAGTGGACTGGCAGTATTTCTGAAACATTATCAAGGGGAAAGAAGAATAAGCAAAGATAAAACGGAAAGTAGCTCTCGATATTTTTAATCGGTTTTGATTTTTCCTTTTGCTGGAATCCAACTAAGCCCAATACAGCTCAGAATCACAAAAGCGTTCTCTCTCCCGTTCTCTGACATTTTCCTCTCTCTCCTCTCTTGCTCTGCCTCTTTATCTCTCTCTCTCTCTCCTGCTCTTTCCCGCACTCTCAGACTCAAACACACAAACACACACACACACACACACACACACACACACACACACACACACACACACACACACACACACACACACACACACACACACACACACACACACACACACACACACACACACACACACACATTAACACCAGTAGGTTTTTGTGTATTCTGCACAATCCAATATTTTCTCTGCTAAAGTTCCATTCCATTCCGGAAGGTTGACATATTTCCTATCCAGCTTCATTTATCCAGTAATTGGTCTGGTGCTGTCCATTAATACTCTCACACGTCCCTGGGGAGGGCACTCACACACAAACACACACACACACACACACACACACACACACACACACACACACACACACACACACACAGCAAACACACACACACACACACACACACACACACACACACACACACACACACACACACACACACACACACACACACACACAATGGCTCACATGTACTTGCTCGTATCCATATACACACTCATATGTGCACAAACAAACACACACAGCGTTTACCGTCATTCCCTCCAAGTTCTCCTATTAGACTATAGGGACGTGTGATTGGTATGCTGGGCGAGGTCAGGGCTAATGATTCATGAAGTTGTTGCCTGTGGTTAGACAGTCACGGACCAGGGGAAGGCAGCCAGCTTGTCCTGTGTGTGTGTGTGTGTGTGTGTGTGTGTGTCTGTGTCTGTGTCTGTGTCTGTGTGTGTGTGTGTGTGTGTGTGTGTGTGTGTGTGTGTGTGTGTGTCTGTGTGTGTGTGTGTGTGTGTGTGTGTGTGCGTGCTTGTAGTTGGGGAGGGGGATGGTCATCTGTGGAGGCATGGTCTGCAGCGGGGTATCTGTGTGTGTG
>NC_079421.1:17808247-17815747 GCF_026213295.1 Gadus chalcogrammus | reverse complement strand
AGTTGTAATTCTAATTTGTGATAAGTTTGACTTAGATTCCTAAAAGCCATGAGTACCAGACTATTGCTTCTTCAATAATAAATGCATGAAAAGCCTAGTGTTCAGCTGATACCGTAAAACTTGTTATTCATACTTCCACGTTCTATGATGTTGAAAATGGACCAAATTAAATTAACCCTCCATTTTTTACACTTACTGGGTAATTTTGCAGTGGGCCAAGCTACACTCACACATTCTCTGAATGGTATTCCAGGTGTGAGTTCACAGGTGTAATGGGAACACATGGTATAACTCTAACTGGGACATAACGAGAGAGTAAATGGCCTTTTGGAGGGCTGCTGATTCCTGGCGGCGCCCCTGAGCTTACTCTGTCCCGTGATGGGACCGGACCTTCCTCATAGCCGTGGCTGTGGGTTGGCACTAAGAAGCTAAGGAATGAACCGCTGTCCAGTCCCATGTGAACAACGTTAGGTCTCATTAACGCTCTGCAACACTACTTCATTGCATACAGCAGGATTTTAACTATGCTAGCCTCTTTTTCTCTGGCCCCCCACTGGTAAAGATTGTGTGTGTGTGTGTGTGTGTGTGTGTGTGTGTGCGTGTGCGTGTGCGTGTGCGTGTGTGTGTGTGTGTGTGTGTGTGTGCGCGTACTTGCGTGCTAGGGCGCATTGCTGGTCATCCAACTGAGCAGGGACAATTTATCAGAAGAACTGATCAAAGCACCGATCGCTGCGCTGCCTGCGTGGACTGCTGTGGTACTATTTGTCCTCTCCTGGGTTTTCAGGGCCCATTAAGGATGTTTCTGTTTGAGGGCCACCTGTGAGGGCCAACGTGAGGCTACCGATGTGTCATCCGACTCACTCGTGTCGCGATTCGTCCTGTCCTCAAAGCTGTTTTTGCCGGTTATTTCTAAAGCACTGTGATGTTTTGAAGAAGCCATCGACACACTCTGCAGTGAATTACATGGTACAAGGCACTCACACCTGCATCCGTGTACACACAGTCACAGCCACGCTAACACACACACTGGTATGGACAGGATACAGTGGACTGTTAAGTTGTTTTTGGTTATCCCTGGAGTGTAAAGTTGAGTGTTTGTGCTTCATTAAAAAGAGCATAGTTTGGTCCGTGTCCTTAATCCCCCTAGGAGGTGACGACAGACGGTCTGACGCACACACACACACACACACACACACACACACACACACACACACACACACACACACACACACACACACACACACACACACACACACACACACACACACACACACACACACACACACACACACACACACACACACACACACACACACACTTCCGATCTGGCTCTCTGGCTCTCTGGCTTTCTCTGGCTCTTCTCTTCTCTATAATGTTTTTCCATTTATTTTTAATAATACTCTCTCTCGCTGTCACTCTCTCTCTCTCTCTCTCTCTCTCTCTCTCTCTCTCTCTCTCTCTCTCTCTCTCTCTCTCTCTCTCTGTCTCTCTCTCTCTCTCTCTCTCTCTCTCTCTCTCTCTCGCTGTCACTCTCTCTCTCTCTCTCTCTCTCTCTCTCTCTCTCTCTCTCTCTCTCTCTCTGTCTCTCTCTCTCTCTCTCTCTCTCTCTCTCTCTCTCTCTCTCTCTCTCTCTCTCTCTCTCTCTCTCTCTCTCTCTCTCTCACACACACACACTCCCTCTTACACACACGTCTCCTTTATATCTTGAAGCATTAATTGTGCTCTGCAAATCCATGTGAATTGAACAGACCTTCAGATACATAGTTAGGTACACTGTATAAATAGATGATGAATGATGTATGCAGATTGCGGCCAGAACTTTGTCAAACTGCTGTTTATTCTTTCGAAAAATGTGTGTGAGGTACGGCTGAATTTATCTCATCAGATAATCCAATCCCTCATAACAACTCTTTGGTCACGTATTATAAACTCTAAACCTGATTATCAAGCACCATCTCCCTGAACACGTAGCACGCTCTGCTCTTTTTTCTTTTCTTTTGCTTCTGGCTAAATGAAGTTAATAAAGAGCTGCCACGGTAATTAAAGTTTTGCACTCGTTCTTTATTTCTCTGTGATGGTAGGATGCTTTTCACCTTGCTTTCACCTGCCTAATGTAACAGTTCATCTCCTTCTGTTCCTGCCTCTTTCTATATTAACCCTGCTTTGTATATTTTCCTCTCACGCATCCCATATCTCCCATTCTCTCTCTTCCTCTCTGCGCTTTAACAAGCCTTTATTCTATCCTCTCTCTCTCGCTCACTCTCGCTCTCTCTCTCTCTCTCTCTCTCTCGCTCACTCTCTCTCTCTCTCTCTCTCTCTCTCTCTCTCTCTCTCCAATTCGCCCTTCATGATTGGAACGTGTCTCTATCTCTCTCCCCCTCATCTCTTGATCACCCGCTCACCCCTGTCATCCCATCATACTCTTTTAACCATCATTTTCTCCCTCAGCTCTTTTCCTCTCACCTCCCTTCTGTCCTTCTCCCGTCTTGGTTCCCCTCCCCTCCCTCCCTGTCCCTCCCTCTCATTCTCTCCACACACTGTGCCCCCATCTGTTCAGAGGGTTTCAACCCCCCCACCCCAGCATCCCCTCGCTGCCTCCCGTCAAGAGTTCAGCGCCGCTACAGTTCAGTTCCCTGCTCTTATTTGATCTGCGTTACAAAGTAAAGCCACTGTCTGTGTTCGTATCGTCGGCGGGATGCCGAACCACATTGATAGCATCAATGATGAATAGCATCAATAATATATATTAATATATACTATTGATTCGTTTTTGTTATCTCCTACTATACAATATCAGTATAAACATGTCCTGCATTCCGTTTTGTGGTTGCTTTTATCTCAAAACGCGTACGATATAGTAATTGCGTACTTCCTTGGTGGGAATCAAACGCCCAACCATGACAGTAATAACGCCACGGTGTGCTAACCTAGCTACACTGGACCAGCGTTATCGCTCAGACATTGAGAGCAGTGTTGTTGTACTCTTCTCGTATTGGGTGAATGGACGGTGAGGTGCTATTTGAGTTCATCTAGACTAGTTCTGATGGCTCTGATGTTACATTGACGCAACACAGACTGGGAGTTGGCAACTGAGGACCTCGGCTGGAGATGTGGTGACTTGCCTCCAACGTCAATAGACACAAAAGCTGCTTCCCATGACCTGGTTGTCGCTAGCGTGTGAATGTTTTTGAGATGTGGGTGTGATATGTGCCTGATGTGAGTCTGATGTGTTTTTCATGTACCTGTGATTGTGTGTGTGTGTGTGTGTGTGTGTGTGTGTGTGTGTGTGTGTGTGTGTGTGTGTGTGTGTGTGTGTGTGTGTGTGTGTGTGTGTGTGTGTGTGTGTGTGTGGTTGTGTGTGTGTGTTGTGTTGTTACGTAAATGTGTTTTCGACTGACGGCTGATGTGTGCTTGACATGTTTGTGTGGTGTGCTTGAACGTGTTAAGGTCATTGTGAAGCGCTTCAAGCGTCCATGGAGGTCGAAGGGTAGCCATGATGAACCCAGTCCCTTATCATTTGTACCATTGTCATGTATCATCGTAGCTAGGCAAACACGCCCTCCTCTTTTAATTAGGCCACTGCATTTGGCGCTGCGTGAGCGGGATGAGCGTGAGGGATAGCTCCGGGCTAAATGAGGGGGTGTTAGGTGTGGAGAACTGAACACTAACCTCCGGCTCTGCTCAGGGATGCATGTGAGGCTATTAGCGCTCCGTGCTTGATTGGAAGAGCAGCGCTCCAGTCATGTCCATGACGACTTCTGCAATCTTGCCCCTCTCTCTCTCTCTCTCTCTCTCTCTCTCTCTCTCTCTCTCTCTCTCTCTCTCTCTCTCTCTCTCTCTCTCTCTCTCTCTCTCTCTCTCTCTCTCTCTCTCTCTCTCTCTCTCTCTCTCTCTCTCTCTCTCTCTCTCTCTCTCTCTCTCTCTCTCTCTCTTCCGGCCTGACCTCATCACGCTGTAATGCCTACAGGCTCTTCAGTCTCGTCAAATCAAGGCCCTGGAGAGCAACAAGAACTTTGTTGTGTGTGTGTGTGTGTGAGTGTGTCTGTATGCGTGTATCTCATTATCTCTCTCTGTTCATGTGCTGGATTCCGTTTTTTGGAATTGGCCTGGCATGGATGCATCAGCTGTCTGGCTGCTAGCTTGTGAACATGTAACTGTGTGTGTGTGTGTGTGTGTGTGTGTGTGTGTGTGTGTGTGTGTGTGTGTGTGTGTGTGTGTGTGTGTGTGTGTGTGTGTGTGTGTGTGTGTGTGTGTGTGTGTGTGTGTGTGTGTTGGCTGGAGATGCTCCGTGGACTCCAGCTGCCTTTGATTGGAGCTTCAAAGCCTGCCTTTCAGAGAGTGTCGCTATGAACACTGGCACTCTCTGCTGCCACCGCCACACACACACACACACACACACACACACACACACACACACACACACACACACACACACACACACACACCCTCCAAACACACAGACAAACTCTCCGAGCAGGCACGCACAACCTCCAACCCCACACATCCTCAAAAGACACACGCCTATGCACACACACACACGCCCACGCACACACCCTCGAAACACGCACGTCTACACACACACACACACACACGCCCATGCACACACATAGAATCACGCGCGCACACTCCAACCACAAACACAGACACACCCTTATTCTGTTATTCTGTTGGACGTTCTCTCCTGATGGCGCCAGGCAGCCAGAAGGAGACGGAGTGATGTTCAACTTTGACCCCGGTGTGGACCGCGGCACCAGCCTCTCTCCAGCATTCGACCCAGCATCCATTCATAGCCCTGCTTCATGTTATTGCAGTTCTGTGCGTCAGTGTGTGTGTGTGTGTGTGTTAGTGTTTGTTTGGGTCCATTTTGTTTCTGAAGCTATGATTCTGTGCCGAGCGACTAGACTAGAGCATCATATTATTTGGATATTTGTACAGTGTTTGTATTGCTGGCATTTCACTTGATGCAACACGACCCCATACATTTTATTTGATTTTGCGTGTGTGTGTTGAGGGAGATTCTGATTGAACTAATATAGTAAAATATGCTATTTGATGACTTTTATAATGAGTACAATGCCGTGCGTAGTGCCTTGGTTGAGCTTATGGTTAATATAATAATAGGTAGCCCCCAAAAAAGGATGAAACAACTCATATAAAGGAGTGTTATGATTTGTGCTGTGGTGTGGGGTGGTAGTGGTAGTGGATGCTCTGCTCCATCACACATTACGGACGCCTTGCCATCACACTGTGGTGCACCAAATGTTCTTCATCACCACTCCTGACCGTGGCCTCCACTGTGCACTGTCAGTCTGCACCTGTGCATGTTTTTATTTTGAGTGCTGCCTTGCGTCCCTGTATTAATACGCAGTGTGTGTGTGTGTGTGTGTGTGTGTGTGTGTGTGTGTGTGTGTGTGTGTTTGTGTGTTTGTGTGTGTGTGCGTGCGTGTGTGTGCACATGAGCATATGCACATGCATGTGGGTGCGTGTCTGTGTGTCTGTGTGTGTGTGTGTTTGTGTGTGTGTGTGTGTGTGTGTGTGTAAGCATGCTTTTGTGCTTGCATGAATTCATGCAAGAGTACATGGCTGTGTGTTGCTGTGTTTGTGTGTCCAGGCTGTGCATATGTTCAGGCTTGATTCTGTCTGTGTGCTTGCCTGTGGTTTTTCATGGTTGCATGCCCTTGTGTGTGTGTGTGTGTGTGTGTGTGTGTGTGTGTGTGTGTGTGTGTGTGTGTGTGTGTGTGTGTGTGTGTGTGTGTGTGTGTGTGTGTGTGTGTGTGTGTGTGTGTGTGTGTGTGTGTGTTTGTGTGTGTGTTTCGTGGCCTGTAAGTAGGTATTCTCCTACAGATGGAGTAACCCAATACTTGTCTGATCCCTGCCGACCATTGACCTGGTGCTCTGGTGATGCTCTCTGCTCCTTACCAGCATCCTGTCGGCGGAGTTCCTGGAATCACACAAGCCCACCCGCCCTGCTACCTCCCATTACCCCTCCAGCCACGGCACCAATGCCTGGAATAGGACCCACTCCTCTCGTTCTTCTCTAGAGCATTCATCTGGTTACATGGGCCACGTTATGGCTACATGATGTGGATACCATATCCTCTTTTTCGATTTTTATGAAATAAATATTGTGATAGCAAATGACGATATGGCAATACCATTTGAATGTTTACCACAAACTGCATGCCTGTATACCGCAGTGGAGCGCAGCCAACTCCTTCTGTTACCTCTTCCTGCTAGATCTCTTCCTGCTAGCTCTCTTCCTGCTAGGTCTCTTCCTGCTAGCTCTCTTCCTGCTAGCCCTATTCCTGTTAGCTCTCTTCCTGTTAGCCCTCTCCCTAGCTCTCTTCCTACTTTTCTTCTGCTAGCTCTCCTCCTGCTAGTGCTTGTCCTGTTAGCGCTTTCTGTTAGCCCTCCTACTGCTTGCTCACTTCCTGCGAGCTCTCTTCCGGCTAACTCTCTTCCTGTGAGCTCTCTTCCTGTAAGCTCTCTTCCTGTAAGCTCTCTTCCTGCTTACGATCACTTTGCTAGTTCCCTTCCTGCTGAGTCTTCCTGTTAGCTCTCCTACTGCTAGCTCTTCCTGCAGGTCCTGGACCGGTACCTCTCTCCAAACCACGAAACGTTGGCAGATTCTCCTCCGTCACCACGGTGACTGGGGCTGACAGCCCATCCACCAAACGGATGAGTCTCATTGGAGGGAGGTAATGTATTATATCCTCCCCCCCGCCCTGAGGACGTTTCCACCGCGTTTCCGTCTGATGGATGAAGCGTTGCGCGCTGTGTCTGGCTGCCCACCAACACCGCTGACCACCGTCCCCTGGCGCCTCGCGCCAGGCGGAGCATTGACTTACGTACGAGCCGGGGGGTCGTCCTGATCAGAAGAGAGATCGCTCCATGTGACAGCCCCTTTAAAGTTCTGGCCGTAACTCTGGATAACTGATGGTCCTTCCTGTTCCAGCCCCTGTACAGCTGAGATGTATTTTAATGGAAGCTCGTCTTCCTGCTATCTCTTCATTTATGCTGCATATTAATCCGCAGACCGTGGTTGATGCCGCGTTTCATTACAGTCTAATTGCCGTGGCGTGAATAATGACGTGCTCGAGTAGAGATGGCTTCTTAAAGGCCCTCAGATACATTACAAACCGCTACGCTAACATAGCGGGCTGCTATTGACGTGTGACAGTGTACTTGTTGAGTCTTGGACTGAATTCGGGGGGGGGTGGATATCCATAGTTTAATATCCTTGTAAGTTGAGAGCAAGCGAGCGAGTCCTCAGAGTAAACATTAGTTGGCTGGCGCTCAGTGAAAGAAAGGAGACATTGAAGGAGAAAGGAAAGCAGAGACGAAGTGGATACTTTTTTTTCTTCTGCTGTAGGTCCCTGGAAGGATTCCAGGCTTGGATGAGAAAGAATGAACCAATGGTCATCCTGCAACTCCATCTCCACGGGCTCCTGAATCGGACTATACATCGGAGTGGGATCTAATAACCGAATAGCCACCGCC